>NC_136061.1:114781532-115014032 GCF_964261635.1 Lissotriton helveticus
GCAGAGTAGTGAGTAGTGAGTGCAGAGTAGTGAGTAGTGAGGGCAGAGTAGTGAGTAGTGAGGGCAGAGTAGTGAGTAGTGAGGGCAGAGTAGTGAGTAGTGAGGGCAGAGTAGTGAGTAGTGAGGGCAGAGTAGTGAGTAGTGAGGGCAGAGTAGTGAGTAGTGAGTGCAGAGTAGTGAGTGCAGAGTGCAGAGTAGTGAGTGCAGAGTAGTGAGTGCAGAGTAGTGAGTGCAGAGTGCAGAGTAGTGAGTGCAGAGTAGTGAGTGCAGAGTAGTGAGTGCAGAGTAGTGAGTGCAGAGTAGTGAGTGCAGAGTAGTGAGTGCAGAGTAGTGAGTGCAGAGTAGTGAGTGCAGAGTAGTGAGTGCAGAGTAGTGAGTGCAGAGTAGTGAGTAGTGAGTGCAGAGTAGTGAGTAGTGAGGGCAGAGTAGTGAGTAGTGAGGGCAGAGTAGTGAGTAGTGAGGGCAGAGTAGTGAGGGCAGAGTAGTGAGTAGTGAGGGCAGAGTAGTGAGGGCAGAGTAGCGAGGGCAGAGTAGCGAGGGCAGAGTAGCGAGGGCAGAGTAGCGAGGGCAGAGTAGCGAGGGCAGAGTAGCGAGGGCAGAGTAGTGAGTGCAGAGTGCAGAGTAGTGAGTGCAGAGTAGTGAGTGCAGAGTAGTGAGTGCAGAGTAGTGAGTGCAGAGTAGTGAGTGCAGAGTAGTGAGTAGTGAGTGCAGAGTAGTGAGTAGTGAGTGCAGAGTAGTGAGTAGTGAGTGCAGAGTAGTGAGTGCAGAGTAGTGAGTAGTGAGTGCAGAGTAGTGAGTAGTGAGGGCAGAGTAGTGAGTAGTGAGGGCAGAGTAGTGAGTAGTGAGGGCAGAGTAGTGAGTAGTGAGGGCAGAGTAGTGAGTAGTGAGGGCAGAGTAGTGAGTAGTGAGGGCAGAGTAGTGAGTAGTGAGGGCAGAGTAGCGAGGGCAGAGTAGCGAGGGCAGAGTAGCGAGGGCAGAGTAGCGAGGGCAGAGTAGCGAGGGCAGAGTAGCGAGTGACGAGTGGTGAGTGACGAGTGGTGAGTGACGAGTGGTGAGTGACGAGTGGTGAGTGACGAGTGGTGAGTGCAGAGTGGTGAGTGCAGAGTGGTGAGTGCAGAGTGGTGAGTGCAGAGTGGTGAGTGCAGAGTGGTGAGTGCAGAGTGGTGAGTGCAGAGTGGTGAGTGCAGAGTGGTGAGTGCAGAGTGGTGAGTGCAGAGTGGTGAGTGCAGAGTGGTGAGTGCAGAGTGGTGAGTGCAGAGTGGTGAGTGCAGAGTAGTGAGTGCAGAGTAGTGAATAGTGAGTGCAGAGTAGTGAGTAGTGAGTGCAGAGTAGTGAGTAGTGAGTGCAGAGTAGTGAGTAGTGAGTGCAGAGTAGTGAGTAGTGAGTGCAGAGTAGTGAGTAGTGAGTGCAGAGTAGTGAGTAGTGAGTGCAGAGTAGTGAGTAGTGAGGGCAGAGTAGTGAGTAGTGAGGGCAGAGTAGTGAGTAGTGAGGGCAGAGTAGTGAGGGCAGAGTAGTGAGGGCAGAGTAGTGAGGGCAGAGTAGTGAGTAGTGAGTGCAGAGTAGTGAGTAGTGAGTGCAGAGTAGTGAGTAGTGAGGGCAGAGTAGTGAGGGCAGAGTAGTGAGGGCAGAGTAGTGAGGGCAGAGTAGCGAGGGCAGAGTAGCGAGGGCAGAGTAGCGAGGGCAGAGTAGCGAGGGCAGAGTAGCGAGGGCAGAGTAGCGAGGGCCGAGTAGCGAGGGCCGAGTAGCGAGGGCCGAGTAGTGAGGGCCGAGTAGTGAGGGCCGAGTAGTGAGGGCCGAGTAGTGAGGGCCGAGTAGTGAGTGCCGAGTAGTGAGTGCCGAGTAGTGAGTGCCGAGTGGTGAGTGCCGAGTGGTGAGTGCCGAGTGGTGAGTGCAGAGTAGTGAGTAGTGAGTGCAGAGTAGTGAGTAGTGTGCAGAGTGAACAGTTTGTGAGTGTGCAGGTTGAACAATTCCAATCCAAACCACATAATTCCATTACACACCACATGCATACACTCCATAACACATGGCTAAAAGACATTGCCATTTACAATGCCATTAGCTCTAACTCAAATATATCCGAGACCTATTGCATTTCCAATGCTTGTTTCAGGTACTAGATGCTATATTCGACTCAGACAGTGCACTATGGCTTTATTCTCGCCAGACCTCGGTGCCAGTGCTCCTTACCTAAAACAAAATCAAGTCTAATTGTGCTATAATTGGCTAAAGACTTTAGCACGCCCGTCAGTCCCTAGTAAATGGTACTCCAGGTAACTAGGGCAGGGGTACTAAAGGGAACAGCCGAAGAAGCCGTCTCTCCGGAATGGGTGTCCAGGCAGCAATGCTTTGTAAACATGTGCCAGGATGCCCACGTAGCTGCCTGGCAGGGGTCAAATAGTGGTCCTCCACTTCCGAAAGCAGTAGTGGCTGCCGTCGCCCTGGTAGTGTGGGAGCGCAGTCTTGAATTGACAGGAGGTGGCAGACCATCAGGAAGTGCAAATTCATTGCTACTGAAACCCCAGATCTTTCGCAAAAAGAAAACAAGACTCAGAGCCTTCTCGGGCGTGGGACTTAAGATCTGGAACACTCTCCCACCTGAAATTCGCAGAATCCCCTACTTGGCGATGTTCAAACATGAAGTAAAAACAATCTTAACGAACAAGTTCCTGCCTTAATTGGATCATGGCTCGTCTGTTTGCGAGATGTCCTTTTTGTTCTAACAATTTTAATGTTTTAGGATTCTTTGCCTTACCTTATTAAGTAACGTTCTGCATTACCTGTTAAGTTATTTTCTATTCTTACCTATGTACACGTTTATTAGCCTATCATTCTAGCCCTCTTACCCTTCCTCAACGTTCCCCTACTTTATTTTCTTCCTCCTTTACTGAGAACCGCTATGATACCCTTCAGGTTGTTCGCGCTATACAAAACTTTTAAGCAAATAAATAAATACTGGTAGGCCTGGGCGGTAAATTCCATTCCGCCCGCGGAATTTGGCTAATTTTGCTTTCTGCGGAGAACGCTGAATTGCCGAAAAATGTTGCGATCCGCTGCTTTGCGGAATTTTTTGCTTGTTCGCACTTTCAAAGCGAGATATTTCTCCCGAGCACGCAAATAGTGTTCACGAACAGCAAAAAAGCATCGCGAACGGGAGGCACAAGCAATTCTACGTGTTAGCGGAACTTTTGCGCGCTCGCAGAGATGTTTTACTGTTTTGCAGAGCTTTGCATAACAAGACTATGTAAATTCCTCCCACCCCTACCTTTTGGCCAAAAAAAGCAGATCTTAATGCATAATACAACCTATTGAGAGATGGTACTTTTGTGCACTGCCCGACCTTTCTTTGCACCCACATAACCCACAAGCCCAATCCGTAGCCAAAATAATTACTAGGGCCCGGTCGCGCTTGATCTTCTTCAGCACTCTGGGCAGAAGTGGTACAGGCGGAAAAGCGTACAGGAAGCTGCAATTCCACTTGCGATGAATGCATCGCCAAGCAAGAGCTGCCATGGAAATGCCAAGGCACAGAATAGTTGACGTTGCGCGTTCTCTTCGGTGGGGAATAGATCTAACCAAGGTTCTCCCCACTGCTGAAAGAGACCTTACTCCACCTCCGAGTGAAGACATCATTCGTAATCCATCGCGCACCGGCGGCTGAGTTCGTCCGCCCTGGAGTTCAGGGAACCTACCAGGTATTAAACCACCAAGGATATACCCTGATTTTCCAGGCATGTCCAAAGGCGAAGAGCCTCGGCATAGGGTCCACGACCCCACCTGCCTTGTTTGTTACTGTACCACATTGGGGTGGTGTTGTCTGTGAAGGCTGGTGTTGTCTGTACAGACCTCAAGAAACCCAGAGGGCTACCAGTGCTTTAGACATTGCCAAAGGAAGTCCCTTGGATTAGAGGAGCTACTCCCCTGCAGCCGCAGGCACCAAAGAAGCAAGAATCGGTCCACCGACTTGCCCCCTACGGAGTCCACTGATGCTGCAGCAGCTGCCCAAAACCATGTAGCAGTGCCCCTACAGGTCAGATCCATCCTCCTTCCAAGTGTGGTGGCACCAGGACTGACCCAAATAGCACAGTACCAATCCTAGGGGTATAGGACCCCTTGCAGCAGCCAAGGTTCGCTGTTCCCCGGGCCAGACACCAATGCTGCACATCGAGGGATTTCTGGGACAGTGAGACCCACTTCCTGAGTTGCCAGACTCTCCTGTTTGCCCCTCCTTCAGAAAACAAAGATAAAGAAGTGAATCTGTGATCACTGCCTGCCACCAGACGCCTCACAGCACCTTTGCATCCATGCTCCAGAGCCAGAGTCCAAGGGATGTGACTGTGCCAGAGGGGTCCCCAGACCCACAAGAGCCAACCCCACGTTTGGGTTTGCCCAGACTTCCATCAGCCACCTGCGGCCTCCTTCTCCAGGCCCCATCCAAACGCGAGAAACTCCTGCACCGGAATCCGATCCTAAAAGAGACCACTGAGCCCGATCCCCACAGCCCGAGGAGAAGTGAACAAAAAGATGTCACCGCATGTCCAAGGATCTCAAGGGTCGAGCCCCCGTGGGTTCCCTCTGACTGTTGCCCCAGTCCCTGCTTGCAGCCTCTTTGCAACTGGACTGTTCTCCCATTGAAGTGAATGGGATACCCAATGCCATGACACGCCTGTGCACCCAGATGCCCAAGAGCTCCCAGAGGTGCTCTGTTGGTGTGGCCTTGGACCAGAAAAACAGTTCCATAAGTCGCTGACAAGTGCCTGAATGCAACATGTTCTTCCTCCATAGGATAACATCGACGGTCCAGAAACTTTTTATTTTTTAAAACTGTAAAAATTCATATCTTGAAAAGAAAATACGCGATTCTAATTATCTTGGTATCTAATTTTGTATAAAGTACATGTTAATTTTATAAATTAGTGTTGGATTTCTTTATTGAGTGGGTGTGTTATTTACTGCTTTTGTGAAAGTAATAAATGCTGAACACTGCCCTCTGATATGCCTAACTGCTCGTCCCCACTACTACAAAAGAGAGCATTTGGGGTGTTACTTGTGACTCTGCAATCCCTTTGGGGTTTGCCTTGACTCTGCACAGTGTACCTCATTTTGGAGCATTCTATAGAGAGCCAGCTTCCAACAGAGATCTTTTGTTAATATGTGAGATCCTATATATGAAAAGTTAAAACTATCTTGTGGTGATATACTTATCTTCATTAGTGTAACCTCCAGTCAGATTACACTAGAAAGTGATAGGAGGTGGAGGGATAGCAAAGTCCAACATAAATGTATACAATTTGACTATATAATCGTAATTATCACTAATTTCTTCTCTTTTATCACCTCCCTGCAACACCAAAATCTTTTTAATCACACCCAGACTCAATGGCACTGCACACTTAATTTTCACCTTGTCCAAAGAGATTATTTCTGATCTACACCAAAATCTCTCCCATATCATTCCTGCAAATCGCTATTTTGAAACTAAGAGTTCACATTGCAAATGATCACTTATCTTAGTTTTTCCCAATCTGCTCAACACCCACAAAATATTGTCTAAACACAAGATTATTGCACCAAAGCCCTAAATGACACTTATTGCAGGACTGCTGGACTAGTGCACCAGTCTTCATTTGGGCCCGCTCCACTATTTCAATCCAAAGACCTGATGCACAGCAGAAGCAGAATGCTATTTTGATTTGGAATGTTAGTATTTATTCAAATCAATATACATTACCCCTACTTCCCCTGCTTAAAGAATCTCCTTCTAAAACCCTTGATATCTTCAGAGCTTTAGTGCCATACTCCGCCTCAAAACTTACAGTCTGGTAACTATGAAACAAGTTATTTACCGGAATTTACACATCTCCCTGTGTTGGGAATGTTCATAGGTGCACATGCTTGCATCATCATTTCCTGCGGAGCCCGGCAAAGTGGAGTGAATTACGCATGTGATCTCTGAAAGATCCAATGTAAGAGGACACTCCTTGCAACACTCTAATGTAATACTCTACCTCTAGATTTAGGAGCTCACTCCAATTAAAGTCATCCTTTAAACAACCTCTTCCAGGAGAAAGGATTCATGGAACTAGTGCCTCCTTTGCCACAGAAGTTCTGCCTTTGAAATATTTACCCTTAATTCACACAGATATTGAGGGGTGGTTACAATGAAGTGTTAAGTGCTCAACTATAATGTTTTCTTTTGTCATGAATTTAGCAGTGATGTACCGTAAGTCTCACAGTGAAGATATCCAAGTGTATATAAAATTGTTCCCATTTGCTTCACATGCACACCGCCAAACAAGCAGCAGCATACCAGACAGTGAGTAGGATGCATAACAGCAAGTTCCACCAAAAAGCATTTTTTTAAATGCAATGGGATAAAACTGGATGAAATATCAAAAGCATCCTAGATTTCTTTTAACACTTTAAACATACAGAAACATGAACAATACCAGCACTCGATTGAAATATCTGTGCAGCTTTATACAGATTTACTATGGTATGTGTAATGACGGTTACCTGTGGTCTTTCGGGCACCAAAACACCTTTGTTCCTAAGCGGCGCTGTCTCTGGCAAGTGCTTACTTTTATGGCGCTGTTCTTGTATTAAGGCAGCAATTCCTGCTTTTAAAATGGTATTTCTGTTGATGTTGGCAATAGCATCAGTTGGTCTGTTATCCAGCTTTGTATTTGCATTGATAGTTTGCTCTACTGTTGCTGGAAATCCAGAGGCAGGTTCGTTTTCATCTGGACAAAATACATTGTTTTACTTGGGAGAAAAGAGTGCTGTGAAAATGACATACTGAGTAAATAAATGTGTTTAAAAAAAAAAAAGTTGATGTTTTCCCCCATTGCCCATCTGCACAGGAAGTGACATGATTGAATTTCCCATCATCCTTCTGCACAGGAAGTGACATCACTGGATCCCCCATCCATCAAAACAGGAAGTCGTATCACTGATAGCCCGCCAAAACAGTCTTTAAAAGAAGAAACCAAGCAAGAGATCTTCATTCCCCATCACTGGTTTCCTGACCACAGTACCCTGCCCTCCACCCAGGACCTATTTAAGGGTGGCTGCACACCTCAGGGTCCACCTACCTGAACAGGTACATCTCTTTCCACCAACCAATCAGCCTCCTCCACGCCGCATGACTCTTACTCACACACATCCTATGCATATGCAGAACCACATTAGCAGGACAGTTGTTCTCTTACATTGCTCCCAACGCGGAGAACGACCTCCCACTCCACTCAGAGCCACCTCCTCTTCTTGAATTCCGCAAGAAACTGAAGATTTGGCTTTTCAATCAACCAACCTATCATAGGCAGAGCTAGGCATAAACACCTGCTCAGCACCGGGATACCCATGAGTGCACTTTACAAACACAACACGTCCCTTAGGATTTTAAAATGATGTTAGTGGGAACTAGTACGTATTCCAGTGCCGGTGAACAGGGGCTGCTATAACCAGCAATCCTTTAAAGGATTTAGCACATCAACACATTCCTAACACCACCATGGTGTATAGACAATATTTTTGGAATTGTAGAAATACATCCATTCTAATGTACAAATCAAGACTTTATTGAACCTTTTAAAGTAGCTAGCCAGTAAACAGCAAGCTACAGAGCTAGTTCTAGGGAATGGTATACCCCGACTGCAAAGGAAGCAGTTGAATTCACCGCCTAGACCACATACCAATAAGCAGCTTCCTCACCACCGGAGGGCGTTTCTGTCCCAGTATCACATGCTCCTTTGACACAGGAGGTGGCTTCTTTCCTTTCCTCGGAGATGCACTCCGCCGCCTGCCTGGAGACCCTTCCCTGCTCGAAGAGGATTTACTGCGAGCTCTGGACGGATTCTTCATCTTTTGAGGTGTCCGTTTCTTTTCCATGATAGACTCCAAATCCTTATAACAAAGAGTGTAGAAGTTAAGACAGTGGTGTACTGCTCAATTCACATTTCAAAAACGTTTTGAAATATCCTGTGGCACACCAACCTTAAATTTGGTAAGATTTTAATCACAATGTGTTTTTAAAAAGTCTACGCAGCAGCAAAACTTTAGCGCATGTCACAAAAAAGGGGGCAGAAGATTTACAAACTATGGTCATTCATAGCCTCCAAATGGAGCATTTCTACATTGCCTGTGCAAAGTCTTAGTTTCTTGGTGCACATTAACACTGCTAATAGACTTCTTACCTCCACTTGCTGGAGTATAGATATGATGGTGTCTGAAAGTGAAGAATCCACAGTCCCCTCCAGTTTGGCAGAACAAAGAGAGAGCTGTCGAATGAGATGGCCCAGTTCCTTGTAGTGAGCAGGCACCTGAAGATCTGCTTGGTCTGTGAGCTGAGTTACAAATATCTGCAGGGCACGAATAGCACCTCGGTGAACAGCTGCGAGCCTTGTCAATGTACGTGTCTGATGAACACAATGTGGAAGGTTAGCATCAAGTTTAGTCAATGCAACAATTTAAAATGCATTATTCCAATGATGATTGATTTTCATTTCTCAATAAGGTCCAGCTTAAGATCCACCCATCAAACCACTAGTCTGGATTTGTAGAAGAGGCCATGGGACGTGCAGAGCTACTTATGGCGTTATCCTGATTATATAATCAAACGATTACAGTGTAATGTAATTTTGAACACTTTAGAGTAGGACACATAAGAAATGCACTATTCACTACACGTAGCTGGATCATTTAAATGTTCTCATGCTGCCAAACAAGTGTTGTCACTGCATCGCAAAAACAGTAAAGTGCCCATTCAGTGAAGTTGAGGCACATCCTGCATTGGTAGTATGGCAAGAACTTGAAAGCACTCTGTCCCTTCGCCCCAGCTTCTAGACACTGTTCTTCTATCTCCGGAACATTTGGAAACTTGTCCCGCACTCCATGTCCATGCCTGTGACCCATCCATTCCACTACTCATTTCGATATTGGTTTATCGACTCTACTCCTCTTAGCTTTATGCCACTCTTGCTGCTTGTCGCCCGTCCCTGCCCAGCCTCATTTTCTTCTGGTTTCACAAGCTTTCATTTCTCCACTTGGGCTTTCTCTCACCTTATCCTCCTTTACCACCATAAACGCCATTCTGCTTCACTACCTTCCCACCACCTAACAGCCTCATTTTCCACCTCTCCCAGCTATCTCTATTCTCCACAGCTCAACCTCACATCTTTACACCATCAGAAATTGTACTGAATAACAGGCTGTGTCTCTGTTGCGCGTTAGTGAAGCTTGGTTAAAGACACTTTACTATACAAGAGCCAATACAACTGCCACTGCCGTAGCTATTTGTAATGTGAAAATAAAGCAGACTCCTGTCCACTACCCAATGATGAAATCCCTGGAAATATCCTCACCAGCTCTTTAAACAATTCTCAACTTAAAGCTCTCCTCCTAGTTCCACTCTTGTACCACAGTCTTGCCCTTAATGCTCCTCATTCAAACTAATGATAAGGAATTGAACAACAGAACCATTGTTATCATCAATAATGCCAACACCTTCTACAGGAAGACACCAAAACACTGATACTGCAATTTGTTGGTGTTGGACTTGGCCTTTTCCCCCCAAAATTTTTCGCTTTTGACCCCCTTATCTGGATTGTCTCCCCCATGGGATTAAACCTGTATAGGCCATGAGTGGTGTGAGACACCTTGTGAAAATGTAATTACCTGACATAATGTGAGCACTTGTAAAATCCCCCATTTTAAAACTGCACCCCCATTTTAAAACTGCACCTGACTGAAATGTATTGCTTTTAAAATGGATGCCATGGCCATGGGTTTTGCCACTGGACTGACATAGGTCAGCAGTCTAGATAATATTACCCAACTACCCCTAGCTTTTGGAGGGAAAGCCTGGCACCCAGGATGCTCACCCCCTCCCCTAGAACCAGTTTAGGCTAGATGTGCCAACATTCTAGAAGGTCCTGGCACTGCCTGGGAGGAGGGTATAAATAGGGTGAAGTGTCACCAGAGAGTCAGTCAGCGCTGGGACAAGGAAGGGAGGGGGACCTGCTGTGAGGTGCTACCGCCACAGGGGCCTGTGAGCTGGGCCCTGTACCCCTAAAATCCCCCTCTGCTGTCCCCTGGGCCCCTGACAAGGGAGGGCCCCAACCCAGGTCACTGACGCTGTTTGGACCGGGTACCACGCCAGCATTGCGTGAGGAAGCGCCCAGGAGGGGAGGATTGTGCCCCCAAGGGACTGTGCCCTGTGATTGGTGTGGCCCTCGAAGTGCTGACCCCAGAGTAGAGGAGTGAGGCAGTGGTGAGAGGAGGTGGACACACTGAGAGCAGCTAGTTTGTCTCTGAGGCTGACAGTTTCTTCAGAGGATTGTTCCCCCTTCAACCTTTGACCGATCCCTCTCTCAAAACATCAATTGCTGATAAGAACAGTAAGCTACTTGAGGAAGAAGATCCTTCTGCATTGGAGCCCCAGTGAATCCTCTCAGGACACCCTTAACTGAGGGTATCCCTGACTACGCACACCCAGCGCTGCGCTTACCGGTGCTGTGGAGCAGCTGTAGTGAAGGCGGGTGTCTGTGGCACCCTAGCGACCTGAGGAGCGAAGGCGCCGTGTGTGCACATCCTTCCTGAGAGGCCGGAGTGAGAAGTGACTGACCAGGAGCAGCGGCGCTGCTGCGATCGGCTGTGGGACCCCGGGGGCACCAGCCGCGTCAATCCGTGAAGGAAGCGCTGCCGCGCATGCCTTGAGCGCGAACGCTTCTGTGGAGGCAGGAGGGGCCTAGGATCGGGCAGGCCCGGGAGAGCAGCGTCACCGGAAGAGCAGCGTCCTTCCTTGGAGTGAGTGCGGAGGCGGGAGAAGAGCGAGCGCTTCCGCGCATGCCCGGCGGAGTAGTGCCGCCTGAGGAGAGCCGGTCGCGTCAACAAGGAAGCCGACCGCGTCGGAGCTTCAGGTGTTCGACCCCCGCCCCTTTGAGGAGGCAGAAGCGCCACAGCGGACGTTGCGGTAGGGAGCCTTGGGGCCAGGAAAACCTTCCCCGACCTTCCCCAACAGCCGTCTGCTGCCGGGCTCCATCGCGTGTGGAGGACCCAAGTGTGACACGCCTACAAGTCTACAAGTAAGCCGGGTAGTGTGGGAAGGGAGGCGGCAGCCCCGGGTGAAGGAAGCAGGACAGTGGGGCTACGACCCACACAAGTGACTGAACAGTCCAGAGAAGCCTGACTTCAGGAAGCGGGCTACTGAACTGCCTAAACCAGGCTTAAGTAACCAACAATTGGCTCAGAAGAGAGAGGTGGAAGCTGTGCAGAGAACCACAGGGTTCCTGAGTAAAAACCCTTATAGTTTATTGATAATTGAAGAAGTAGAACCTCTACCAGATAAATGTGCCTGTACATTAGAGTGGGGGGTACCTTGCTAATATTATTGTGTCTTCCCTTTTAGTCACATTACTGGTGGGTAATGCTGTGAAGTTCTACAACCAGGTCATTCTGTTGAGTTGAGCAGATACCTAAGTGCTGTGGGGTAATGTACTTGCCTATGAGTTGGTTAATGACATATTGTAATTAATGTCTTTGGTGATGGGGGTCCAATGATAATGTGCTGTGATGACATGCCCAGTGTTACGCCTAAGCTAGGGGATTGATGCCCAAGTGCAGTGGGATCCAAGCCTGGTTCAAATGTTATTGATGCCAATGCACTACCTGATGTTTGTGTTGCAGGTCGGGGGCTAAGAAGTCATGTTCCCCAGGTCTTTTCCCTAAGGCTATAGCACTGGGGTTCTGTATGCCCTGTAGAGCTTGCGAAGGTGGCTTAATAGTCCTATGGTTATTCCCGCCTGCTAGTGGATGCTGGTAGGCCATGATGTCTTTTCTTACAGGGGTTATGCAGGATGCTGTCTGCTGTAATTACAGCCGCTACCAAGGATGAAGGCCTGAGTTGGCCCCGCCTGACGCATAGTTCCCTAGAGGGAGGGGGGAAGAAACCTGATGTTTTATTACAGGTGTTCCTACCTAATGTTAATGCCAGGTGATTCCTATTCTTTCTTGCAGGAGTCGCCAATGCCAGCTATTTTGGGTTCTTATCCCTAATGTTTGATTGCATGTTTAATGGGCGAATACGCCAAGTGCATTTTTCCCTTATATAGGGGTCACTGATGTTCCGTGCCAAATGCTAACCTGTTTATATTTCAGCTAGACACTATGGACTATGGACTAAACCCTTTTTGTCCCATGTAAATAATCCCCCACTGAAATACTTGGCTTGGGTGCCAGTTGGCGCCGTGTTATGATGACACTGTTAATGCATTTTTGCCTTGCAGGTTGGAAACCCTACTAAACGACGTATCTTTTTCCAACTCAAATTGGTGTCCTGCCTCTTTTGTGGTGTGCCTGGTGTGTTGACTGAGGGTACTGCGTGAGTGCTTCACATGTCCTCCAAGTTTGGCCTGCCCGCTTGATGCCATGCTACCCCCTTTGAGACTTGGGCAACCCCCAATTCCAACAGTTGGGAACTAAGTTCTTCCACAGTTCCCTCCACTTGTTGCCTGGTATTTGATGTGACCGACTGAAGTGTACTGGGTTACTTCTAACTAGGTCACCACCAGTACCAGTTCTCTTTCCCTACAAATGTGCAATTGTTTCCTCCAATTAGCTAAACCTTTAGCACCCTCTCGAAATCCCAAGTAGATGGTACCCATGGTACCTAGGGCCTGAGGTACTAAGAAGGGTCCCTAAGGCAGCAGCACAAATTGTGCTACCCTAAGGGACACCTCACCAAGCACACGCATGCTGCATGTCTTGGTGTAGACAAAAGTGAAAACATGACATGTCACACATCCCTGTGTGCCATATCCCTTAACACTGTGTATTCAACAACAATATCTCAATCGGATTCAATGAAAAGGCAAGTATATATGTATGCACAAGACATTACGAGAACGCCGATAAAAAGAAGAGAGACTTTGGATTTCAGTTTTAGAAAGTGCATATAGCATCATGTATTTAAGAACACATTTTATACAGGACAGTTGTAGCAGCACTGTAGGCATAAAATGCGGTGGCAACCCACGGGGGCTTTGTGCACTAGGTGTTAGGGAAACAAAGAGTGACAAAGCGAGTGACAAGTGGGTGAACACAGCGAAGGATGCAAGGTGACAAGGTGAAAAAACCACAATATATACAAAAGCAATGGTTTGTCCTCAATTAATTAGTAATTAATATTTGTTTGAGAACCAAGGTTGATGGTGCGCCATGAGTCGCACTGTATGAAGGGTCGACGGCGTTTCGATCATATCTAGTCAGGATCTTCATCGGGACCGGGTTGCCAGTTTGGTGAGTGAGACGCGAGTGCAGGCGGGGGTGTTCCGGAAAGGCAGCAAGGTAAAGTACCCAATTACCACGGAGTAGCTCGACGTGGTCCAGAAAATTTCAAAGTAGGCTCAACGGAGTCCGAAGCATTATTCGTAGTTAATGCAGTAAGCAAAGGCACAGAAACGGATCTGGCCAAGGAGTACTTAGCAGGGGGTGAGGTTAGGAGGCAGGGTCGGGACCACTCGATCCACTGCCTGTGTCCAAGTGTTGGTACCTAATGGCTGCGACGGTCCACTGTCTGAATCCGGGGGCCGAGGGGCGGCCAAGAATCGTGTTAGTAGATAGGAATCCGCGCCAGGCGGAATGTAATAATTGTAAGTCACTCCTACAGCAGGCCTGACAGACCTAAGGCAGGGTGCTGAATATTACATGTGAGGTTATACCTGCATGAGCAGATATGCCCCTGTGCTGGTCATTCCTATTACTGCCAGTTCAAGTGACCAGGGAAGCCATTTTAAAACATGTGCTAGACACTAGTGAAAACGAGTTCCCCAGCTAAATCATGGCTACACTTAAGATAGGGATATGTGGAATCAAACATCTTGTATTAGTAATCCCCCACCGATTCCAGTGATGGATTTACTAATACATGTTCCTTCAGGGCACCTTAGAGATGCCCCCTGAAAACCTACTAGCCTCTGGTATGCTCCCCGACTGGTTTCTGCCAACTTGCCACCCGAGACACTGTTCTGAGCCACTAGGGTGAGAGCCTTTTGCTCTCAGGAGACCCCGAACGAAAGCCTGTTTCGGAAGAGGGTATCAAACCCCCTCCCACAGTATGATCTGATGATTAGCCTTCCTAGGCCTTCAAGCTTCAAAGAGCTGCCACATTTGACCTGCAAATCTGGCTCCCACTCACAGGAGAGGAAGCGGACTCCCTTGTCCAAAGCCCCATTGGCACCTGGACAGGTGGAAAAATGTGCTAGTTTGGTAGGCGTTACAACGCCAGGCTAGTACCACCCCTAAGGTGGGCTAAACTGAGGTGGACATGATTTTTCAGAAGTAGCCATCTGTGTGATGGCATACTTAGGAATTCTGGGACAGGGTTATGCCGACTTCCAAGAGGAAGTGGTCATTTATGGGGTGTTGTGACCCCAAGGGCCAGTAGCCCACTGGCTACTACCCTACACTTCCCTAACACCCCAAAATTCTGTATTTAGGGGTACCTTAGGCCCCATAAATGCAGATCCTGACGACCTAAGAAGGTCACTAAAAAGGCACAAAAGCAGAAGACCGGAGAGATCAACTGACTTGTCTCCAGCCCTTCCAGCCTGCCTGCTGTTCCCCGTCAAAACTATGCCAAAGACGTCTCATCCTGCAGCTGTTGTGCCTCCAAAACCTGGGAGGTCTGCCTATTGACGATAAAGAAGAACAATAGTTACTTACCTGTAATAGTGGTTCTCCAGTATTGGTATCTTTCATAGATTCACATGCCTGAATCATTCCCCGTCGTCGGAGTGGGAGTCCCACGGTACATAAAAAAGCAATAATTATGCACATAATAACCATAACATAGGTAACATAGAACCAGGAAGTAAAGTTGCCAGAAACTACAAGTAAAAACACTTCCACATTTATGACTTGTCCAAGTCATTATATACAGTCCAAACTGCAGCCAATTAGGCAACAGCACCCTCCAGAATGTTCTCCTCAGAGGCTCAGGCTCTCAGATTTTCTCGCACAAGAGTAAACCAAAGTGAAAAGAGCATAAGCGAGCCTCTGAGAGGAGGTGGGTGGGTTGCATGCGAATCTTTGAAAGATACCAATACTGGAGAACCACAGATTACAGGTAAGTAACTATTGTTCTTCTCCAGTATTGGGGTATCTTTCATAGATTCACATGCCTGAATCAAAGTAGAAAGCAGTACATCCATAATAATACTCGTAAGATTCTACTTGTAACATAATCATATGTACAAGAGACATTATGCAGTAACATAAATAGAAGTTCCATAATATGCATATATATACGTATAAATATAGGGTAATATTTATATAAATAATAAGCATAGCTGATATGTATCTCAGAAACAGTAAAGAGGAGGAGGGAAGAACAGAGGCTCACCTTATATAAAAAGATTACGGAGAACCGCTTGTCCCACAGACATATCTGCATTACTGGCAATTTCCGAACAGTAGTGCTTGGTAAAAGTGTGCCTGCTGGACCATGTTGCAGCTCTACAGATTTGATGAAGAGGCACACCAGCAAAAAGAGCAGTAGATGAGGAGATTGCTCTAGTAGAATGTGCTCTTGGGAGTTTTTTGTAATGGTCTTCCGGCTTGCTGATGACGGAAAGAAATTGCAGCAGAAATCCAACGATCTATGGTCTGTTTGGATATTTGGTGTCCCTGGCGTATCCTTCCATAGGCCACAAATAGCTGGTCAGATTTACGGATTGAAGAAGTTCGTTGTAAATAGAATTTGAGATATCTCTTGATGTCAAGGGTATGCAAAGTCCTTTCCGCAGGTCATTGAGGTTTAGGAAAGAAAGTCTTTAAAATTATTGGTTCATTTAGATGGAAGTCCGTAGGTACTTTAGGCATAAAACTGGGGTTAGTGCAAAGCACTACTGAGTTTGAAGTGAATTGCAGGAAAGGCGGATTAATAGTGAAGGCTTGAATGTCACTGACCCTCCTAGCTGATGTTAAAGCTAACAGCAGAGACACCCTTCCACAACAGAAACTTCAAATCCACTCTATGAATAGGTTCAAAAGGGTGTTGCATAAGTTGTGCAAGCACCACGTTAAGATGCAAGGATGGAGGTGGACGGCGAATAGAAGGAAACATCCGAAACAATCCTTTGAAGAACTGTTGAATGATTCTAGCTGAGTAAAGAGAGGTGGAACAATCTTGTCGATATCTTGAAATAGCTGCTAAAAATACCTTCAGAGTAGAATGGGAAAGGCCTGATCTTGCCAATTGCAAAAAGAATGGTAGGATCTGCTCCGGTTTTGCATGGATTGGATAAATATAGGCAGTTTGACACCATATGCAAAATCTCTTCCATTTAAGCCTGTACGTCTTAATAGTGGAAGGTGCTCGAGCATTGGCTAAGACTTCCTTACAGTCTGCAGGAATGTTCAAATGAGCAAATTCAAGCTGCTGAGAAGCCAGGCCGCTAATCTCAGAGATGCAGGGTCCGCATGGCAGATCTGTCCGTTCTGGATGGACAGAAGGTTTGGTATTGGTTGAAACTGAATGGGAGCGCATTCTGAGAGAAGATGGAGTACGGTGAACCAGAACTGGCGAGGCCACCTGGGAGCAATGAGAATTAGGCAACAAGGTTCTCTCTTCATTTTCTGGAGAACCCTGGGAACCAACGGTATCGGAGGAAAGGCGTAAGCATAGATCTGCGACCAATTCATCGAAAACGCATTGCCGCGTGACCCCTTGTGGGGAAGCCAACTTGCAAAGAATGGGCATTTGCAGTTCTGACTGGTCGCAAACAGGTCTAGATCGGGACAACCCCACTCCTGAAAAATGCGATCCAACATTGGTTGGTGTAGCTCCCACTCGTGATTGGATACTGTTGATCTGCTGATGGAATCCGCCAGGACATTGGAAACTCCCAGAACATGTATCGCTGACAAGCTGATCCTGTGTCGTATCACCCAGTCCCAAATTTGTTGGGCTAATTGAGAGAGCAGGACAGACCTTGTTCCTCCTTGTTTGTTCAAGTAGTGCATACTTGTTGTGTTGTCCGTCTGGATTCAATCAATCAATCAATCAAGCATAGCATTTGTAAAGCGCACTACATACCTGTGAGGATCTCAAGGAGCTGGGGGGGTTGGGGAGGGAGCTGCTACTGTTCGAAGAGCCAGGTCTTGAAGAGTCTCCTGAAGGTTAGGAGGTCTTCGGTCTGCCGTAGGTGGATGGGGAGGGTGTTGCACATCTTGGCGGCGAGGTGGGAGAATGATCCGCTGGTGGCGGTCACTCTTCGGAAGCGGAGGTTGGTGGCGAGGGGGTGGTCTGCAGAGCGGAGCTGGCGGGCGGGGGTGTAGTTGCCGAGCCAGATGTTGAGGTACGCTGGTCCGGTGTCGTGGAGTGCTTTGTGTGCGTGGGTGAGGAGCTTGAAGGTTATACTCTTGTTGATGGGGAGCCAGTGCAGGTCTTTCAGGTGGGGTGTGATGTGGCTACGGCGGGGGATGTCAAGGATCAGGCGTGCGGAGGCGTTCTGGATGCGTTGGAGTCGTTTCAGGAGTTTGGCCGGGGCTCTTGCGTAGAGTGCATTGCCGTAGTCCAGTCTGCTGCTGACGAGGGCCTGGGTGACTGTCCTTCTAGTTTCGATGGGGATCCACTTGAAGATCCTGCGTAGCATGCGAAGAGTGTTGAAGCAGGAGGAGGAGACGGCGTTGACCTGCTTTGTCATGGAGTGTGTGGAGTCGAGGATGATCCTGAGGTTTCGTGCTTGGTCGGTGGGTGTAGGGGGTGCTCCTAGTGCCGTCAGCCACCAGGAGTCATCCCAGACCGAGGGGGTGGAACTGAGGATGATGACCTCCGTCTTGTTAGAGTATAGCTTTAGACGGCTGTTCCTCATCCAGTCGGTGATGGCCTTCATTCCTTCGTGGAGGTTGGTTTTGGCGGTGTGGTGAGCGAGAGGATAAGCTGGGTGTCGTCGGCGAAGGAGATAATGTTAAGGTCGTGCTGTCGGGCGACGTGGGCAAGTGGTGCCATGTAGACGTTGAACAGCATTGGGCTGAGGGATGAGCCTTGGGGTACACCGCAGATGATCTCGGGGGCTTCGGAGCAGAAGAGGGGGGAAGGAGGACGCTCTGGGTCCTCCGGTAGAGGAAGGAGGTGGTCCAGTCCAGGGCCTTCTCTTGGATTCCGGCGTCGTGGAGGTGTGCTCTTAGTGTGGGGTGGCAGACTGTCGAACGCGGCTGATACGTCCAGGAGGTTGAGGGCCGCAGTTTCTCCGTTGTCGAGCAGGATCCTGATGTTGTCGGTGGTGGCGATGAGGGCAGTTTCAGTGCTGTTGTTGATGCGGAACCCGGACTGGGACGGATCCAGGATGTTGTTCTCTTCAAGGAAGTTGGTCAGTTGTTTGTTGACGGCCTTTTCGATGACCTTCACCGGGAACGGGAGCAGGGAGATGGGCCAGAAGTTCTTGAGGTCTTTGGGGTCTGCCTTGGGTTTCTTTAGTAGGGCGTTGGTCTCTGCGTGCTTCCAGCTCTCTGGGAAGGGCGCTGTCTCGAAGGAGATGTTGATGGTTTTCCAGAGGTGGGATGCTGATGGCTTTGTTGAAGATGTGGTGTGGGCAGGGGTCTTCCGGGGACGGTGTTCAGGATCTTTGATGTTGTCATCGTCTATGATGTTGGTCCAGACGAGCAGGCGGTTGGTGCGGGCGGTGGTCGTGGGAGAGGGGGTGTCGGTGGTTGCCACGTCAAAGCTGTTGTGGATGTCTGCGATCTTGCGATGGAAGGTGTCGGCCAGCGAGTTGCACAGGTCGGTGGGATGTCGTTGGTGTTGGAGCTGGGGTTGGAGAGTTCCTTCACAATGTTGAAGAGCTGTTTGCTATTGTGTGCGTTGTTGTCTATGCGGTCTCTGAAGGCGGTCCTTTTGGCGGATCAGATGAGTTGGTGGTGTTGGCGGGTGGCGTTCCTGTGGGCTGAGTAGCTTTCCGGTGTTCTTTTGCGTGTCCAGTTTTTTTCTATTTTTCGGCAGGTTCGCTTGGAGGCCTGGAGGTCTTCAGTGAACCAGCTAGCTCTCTTGCTGGTGTGGGTGTTGGGGCAGTTGTTGATCCATAGTCTGAGGCTGCGGGCTGCGGCGTTGGTCGCGTCCGCGGGTGGGCCCTGGGCGAGGGTTAGCTGGTCCTCGGTGATCTTGCCCCAGCTGCGACAAGGCATCCTCTGCGTGTGGTGGTGTGTGGTGGATTTCGGGAAGGTGAAGTGGATGCATCGGTGGTCGGTCCAGAGGAGTTCGGTGGTGCGGTCAAAGAAGACGTGAGTGCTCGCTGAGAAGATGGGATCAAGCGTGTGGCCTGCGGAGTGAGTGGGTGTTGTGACGAGTTGTCCGAGTCCGAGGTTGCCGAGGTTGTCGATTAGGGTGGAGGAGTTGGCGTCGTTGTTGTTCTCGAGGTGGAAGTTCAGGTCCCTGAGGAGGATGTAGTCCGTGGAGGCGAGAGCATGCGTGCTGATAAAGTCGGTGATGGAGTCGTTGAACTGCAGTCAGGGTCCGGGGGGTCTGTAGATGAGGGTGCCTCTGAGGGTGGTGTTGGGGTTGGTGTGGATCTGGAAGTGCAGGTGTTCGGCGGTGTTGAGGGTGTCGTCGGCGTGTGTCGAGATGTTGAGAGTGTTCCTGTGGACGATGGCAATCCCTCCTCCTATTCAGTTGGTGCGGTCATTGTCGCCTTCCGGGATGGCAATGGCGATGTCAGATGCCGAGGAGGGGGTCAGCCAGGTCTTCGTCAGGAAGGCGACGTCTGGGGTGTTGGTGTCGAGTAGGTCCCAGAGTTCGACGGCGTGTTCGCGGACGGAGCCGGTGTTGAGTAGGATACATCTGAGGAAGTTGGGTCCTTCGGTGGGTGGGTTGGCGGGCCGGATGCTGGTGAAGCTGCAGTTCCTGCAGGAGAAGGGTCCTTGGGTGCGCTTCGGGGCAGCTAGGCAGCAGGTGCGTGATCGTTCGGTGTTGAGTGCGTGGAGGGTGCTGGAGTCGTAGCGGAGGTAGGCGTTGTGGGGTTTGCAGGGGCCAGGGGTCCTGGCCCTGGGCGCGGTCCTGGCACGGACGGGCGCAGGCGGGCTTGCCTTAGGCACGCCCGCTGCGCGCGTCCACTGCACGGCCTCTATATGAGGGGATGTGGGAGGGAGGAGCAGCTGGGAGGTGGGTGGAGCTCAGGGGACAACCCACCTCACAAAGACCCCAGCCCCCTGTACCCTCGTTATCTAATCAGCTGCCTTGTGGTGGATTAATCTATGAAAGTGAGCAGGGCCCAATACCCTCCATAATGGCTCCCCAATAACTAGTAAAGGTGCTACCTCGAGACTGGAACGGGTCCATTTGTATCTAAAAACACTCTCGGCCATAATTATGGTATTCAAACTAACCTAAATGTGTCTTTGGACCTTCCCCCAGAAGCCACCCCATACACGATTGTATTAGCCAATGTGCCACCCCTTCCTCAAAATGGTGTGGAACACTGGTCTACCCTGAGGAACAGATCATTACATCTACTAACAGGACTAGGATGACTGATATTCTTTTTACAGAATTTAAAATGGTGAGGTGCATATCCTGGGTTGGTAAATCACGAAGAAGATGGAAGGAGACTGTGTGGTGCTAACCTTTAGATTCCCCAGTTTAGTACAGCCTATTCTTAACATAGCAGGGACACAGTTTATTTCCACACATATTAGTATACTGCCCTTGAGGTTCTTTTATCAACCATACAGCTTCCCTAGAAGATTCCAGAGGAATAGCCCTTTGTATTGAAGTACATACTCCAATACAGCATGCCTCGCAGAGCAATGCATGCACTGCCCACGCACAACCTAAAAAGGAGGCCCTTTGTACCTTGGCATGAGCAGTGCTTTGCACAAGTTTCAACCTTTATTTGTTAATAGGAAAGGCCCAATCCATATACTCATTAAGAGTAAATCCCAGGTAGACAAAAGTAGAGACTCTCGCGAAAGGGATTCCATTCAGTAAGAAGTTAGAACTCCCCCAGTCAATTTCCAGTATCGGACCTGTGAAAAATTCTTCACATGCAACCTCCTAATGATGCAGCAAAAGTAGTTAGGGACCCCCATGTCGCCTAATACAGACCAAGGTTTACTACTGGGGGCTAAATCAAAAGCAGACTCTAGGTCCACAAAAATGTGATATTATTTTCCATCCTCCAACACAGCTGTTTTCCAATAAAGGAGTTGGAGGCAAAACAACTGATCAGTAGTGGGAGTTAGTTTCCTGAAGCCTGCTTATAATATACTTAGGGCACTATGGTCCTACATTCTCTCTTGTAGCCGCTCCAGTATTACCCTGGAAAACACCTTCTGCATTACATCTATTAGAATGATGGGACTGTAGTTCTCTGGTAGCAAGGGGAAACCTTTCTTTTACACAGTATTATTTCTGCAACACCCCGGGACTTTAGGGATGGGCATTCCACCCATTATAGCATTAAAGAACAAATTACTTACCTTCTGTAACGCTTTTTCTGGTGGATACAGTATCTGCCTGTGGATTCCTCACCATGTGAATATCCCCTTGCGTCAGCAACATTCGGAAATTCTTTTTGTAGCTTCGTGCCAACGTGGACGACGTCACAGAGGCACGACACCGCGCGCGACTCCGCTGACGTCACCGACTCCATAATAGGCCCACGCCGGCATGATGGCATCAGTTCCGCCCTTTTTTCCGTGCCTTCGAGGCACACGGACGGACCAACATCAGTAGATATATACACAGTATACACAGTACACAAATGTCAAGATAACACACATAGTATGAAACCAAGCAGAAAAGCAATTGAAATAAAGCGTTTCCTTCAACAATAAAAACATATTAACATTACAGTTACCCAGGTATAGAAGAGTGGACAACGGGGAGGCGGGTGGGTCAGTGAGGAATCCACAGGCAGATACAGTATCCACCAGAAAAAGCGTTACCGAAGGTAAGTAACTTGTTCTTCTGAAGGATACATCTGCCAGTTGATTCCTCACCTTGTGAATAGATTCCCACAGCAGTCCCCACTCCGGGACGAGGGTGTCCACTCTCCTATACCAGAAAATCCTGGAGGACAGAACGCGCAAAGTGGCCTTCCCTCCTCACTTCGGTATCCAAGCAGTAATGCTTCGCGAAAGTGTGGAGGGAGGCGCAAGTTGCCGCTTTACGAATGTCCTCAACAGGTACACCCCTAGACAAAGCAGATGTTGAAGACTTTGCTCTAGTAGAGTGGGCTCTTATACCCTCTGGAGGTTCCTTACCAGCCAGGGCGTAGCAGATCTTGATGCATAGAATTATCCATCTCGAAAGTGTGCGCTTGTGCACAGCTCTTCCTTTTCTGCAACCAGCAAATCCAACAAACAGCTGGTCATCAACTCGATAGTCCTAAAAGCTCACCGCCCTCTTAGGGTCCAGACAGTGAAGCCGCTCCTCCTCCTTGGAAGGGTGAGGGGGAGGATAGAAGGTAGGAAGGGTAATAGACTGTCCTAGATGGAAGGGAGTTACCACCTTAGGAAGAAAAGCAGCCCTGGTCCCAAGAACCATTTGTTCAGCATGAATGGTCAAGAATGGGGGCTTTGAACTAAGAGCTTGAAGCTCACTTACCGTCCTTGCCGAGGTAATTGCAAGTAGGAAAACCATCTTAAAGGACAACAACCTCAAGGGACAATTATGTAGAGGTTCGAAAGAGGAACCCATTAGAAAAGTAAGCACCAAATTCAAGTACCATTGAGGCACAATAAGAGGAGTAGGAGGAAATTTATTTATAAGGCCCTTCAGAAATCTTAAAACAATAGGAGATTAAATTAAGGACGGCTGATCCGGCAGACAGAGAAAAGCCGACAAAGCCGAAAGATAACCTTTCACTGTAGCCACAGCAAAACCTTGCTGCGCTAAAGAAAGAGCAAATAGGAGTATATCTGACAAACGAGCACTCACAGGGTCAATGGACTTCTCCCCACACTAAGTCACAAATTTAGACCATCTGTAAGAATAGATTGACTTAGTGGAGTCACGCCTGGCCGATAGAATGACATCATGTGGGAGAGAAAAGGAATTCAGGTTGCCCCGTTCAATCTTCAGGCATGAAGGTGTAAGGTCTGGAGGTGGGGGTGTAGAACCTGCCCCTCCATCTGAGAGAGGAGATCTGCCCTGAGAGGGAGACGGAGCGGCAGGCACAAGGAGAGGTGGAGAAGATCTGTGTACCACACCCTTCTTGGCCAATCCGGGGCGACCAATATAACTTGGGCCCGGTCTTGGCGAATCTTCCTCAGAACCCGAGGAATCAAGGGTATGGGAGGAAACACGTAAAGGAGTTGCGAGTCCCAACAACAGAAATGCGTCCCCCAAGGCTCCCTGCTTCGGAAACTGGAGGCTGCAGAATGACGGGCAGTGAGCATTCTCGCGAGTGGCGAACAGGTCTACTTGAGGAGTCCCCCACGTCCGAAAGACGTGCCGAACTACCTCTGGATGAAGCCTCCACTCGTGGTCGGCTGAGAACTGCTGACTGTGACTGTCTGCACGCACGTTCAGAACTCCGGCCAGATGATTTGCCATCAGACAAATCTGATGATCCTGAACCCAGGACCAGAGACGCAGGGCCTCTCTGCAGAGACACTGCGACCCTACTCCTCCCTGCTTGTTTACATACCACATCGCGGTGGTGTTGTCCGTCAGTACCTGAACCGACCGCCCGCGAAGGGAAGGGAGGAAGGCCTTGAGCGCCAGACGTATCGCCCGCAATTCCAGAAGGTTGATGTGAAGCAACCTTTCCTCTGGAGACCAAAGACCCTTGATCTCCAGATCCCCCAGATGAGCATCCCACCCTAGAGTGGACGCATCCGTTATCACTGTGGCCACCGCCGGAGGAAGTTGGAAAGGCTTTCCTTGAGACAGATTGCCCTCCAAATGCGGTACAGAAGGGGGATGGTGATGGACGGAGCATCTGAATCAATCAAACACTCACACCCAGTCAAAAGATCTGGGTTTAATCCATCACCATTCTTTAGCCCACTCTGCCACCCCATTTCAGACATGGCTATATGCAAATCAGTCTGACCCTGTGCCTCATGGGAACAGTCCAGCCCGAACTGCCAAGCCATGTCTTCCCTGGACCGGAAACAAGCTTCTGAGGACCGGTTTCTGGCATTCCAGCCGTCTTCAGCCCGGCTTGCTTGAATCCAGTGGCAAAGTGAGCAAGGACTCACGTCTGAGCATACCCTGCCACACTTATGGCGGCCAAAAGCGGTACAAAAGGGGGGGGGTGATGGACGGAGCATCTGAATCAATCAAACACTCACACCCAGTCAAAAGATCTGGGTTTAATCCATCACCATTCTTTAGCCCACTCTGCCACCCCAGTTCAGACATGGCTATATGCAAATCAGTCTGACCCTGTGCCTCATGGGAACAGTCCAGCCCGAACTGCCAAGCCATGTCTTCCCTGGAACGGAAACAAGCTTCCGAGGACCGGTTTCTGGCATTCCAGCCGTCTTCAGCCCGGCTTGCTTGAATCCAGTGGCAAAGTAAGCAAGGGACTCACGTCTGAGCATACCCTGCCACACTTATGGCGGCTAAAAGCGGTACAAAAGGGGGTGGTGATGGACGGAGCATCTGAATCAATCAAACACTCACACCCAGTCAAAAGATCTGGGTTTAAAGATTGCCCTCCACACTCCACCAAGACAGATCCGCTGCAGTGTCTCTGGAGATCCTGATGGACTCCCTGAGATCTCCATTGTGTTGATACCACTGCCTGCGTATGCACCACTGGAGTGCCCTCATATGCCAGCGTGCATGGTTGACCAACAGAATGCAGGAAGACATCAGACCGAGCAGACGAAGGACCTTCAGGACTGGAACGACCGCTCCATTGTGAAATAAAGGAATCATTTCCTGTATGTCGCGAATCCTTTGAGGTGGAGGGAATGCCCGACATACAGTAGTATCCAGTACTGCACCTATGAACAGGTTGCGCTGGGAGGGCACCAGGTGAGATTTGGGTACATTTATTGAAAAACCCAACCTATACAACAACTGAGTTGTGACTTACAGATGATGGAGCACTTTCTCCGGAGATTCTGATTTGATCAGCCAATCGTCCAGATAAGGGAATACCGGAACCCCTGACCTTCTGAGATGTGCAGCCACCACTGCCATCACCTTGAGGCGCAGTAGTAAGACCAAACGGAAGGACCGCAAACTGATAGTGCTGCGATCCCACCGTTAAACAGAGATACTTCCTGTGCGACTTCAGAATGGGGATGTGGAAATACGCATCTTGCAAGTCGATCGACACCATCCAGTCTTCTTTCAGCAGCACTTGAAGAACCTGCGCAAGGGTGAGCATCTTGAACTTCTCCTGCCTCAGGTAAAGGTTCAAGATCCTGAGATCCAGGATTAGACGAAGTCTGCCATCCTTTTTTGGGATCAGGAAATACCGGGAGTAGCACCCCTGACCCCTCTCCTGCTCTGAAACCACCTCTATCGCACCCTTTCGGAACAGAGCCAGGACTTCTTCCTGCAAGAGCAGCAGGTGGTCCTCCGCACAAAAACCTTGGCAAGGAGGGTAATTGGGGGGAAATTCCCGAAAGGGAAGAGCATACCCATTCTCCACGAGATTGAGAACCCAAAGATCCGATGTAATCAATTCCCAATCTCGAAGAAAATGGGTAAGCCGTCCCCCCACTGGGCCCACATGATCCGGCCCACATGATCCAGAATGGCGGATCTAGGGCTGCTTTGCTGTGGTGGCAGGGGGTTGGAAAGAGGTAGAGGAGGAGGCCTGACGACCTCTAGAACGAGCTCTTTGCCTGCCTCTGTACGACTTGTACAGCATATTTTGCTGCTGCTGCTGAGGCTGCCTGTAGGTCTGAAAGAAGACCTGCCAAAACATCTGAACCTCTTCCCTGTAGTACCTCTGGACTGTAGGCCCAAAGATCTCGCTGTCGCTCTGCTGTCCTTGAACCTTTCTAAAGCAGCATCAGCCTTCTTTCCAAACAATCCTGACCCATCAAAGGGCAAATCCATCAAGGCAGCTTGGACATCCGCAGAGAATTCAAAGGATTTAAGCCATGCCGCTCTTCTTGTGGCCACTGAAGAACCCATCACTCTTGCCACCGAGTCAGCAGTGTCCAGACCACTCTGAATGACCGGTCTAGCGGCAGCCTGAGTGTCAACAATCACCTCTTGAAAATCCTTCCTATCCTCCTCAGGAAGCTTTGGAACCAGCTGTTTGACTGAATCCATCAACGCATGGATATAGCGTCCCATTAGACAAGATGCATTAGTCGATTTGATCGCCATGCTTGCCGAGGAAAATACTTTTTTAGCAGCCTGGTCCTGCTTCTTCGATTCCTTATCCCCAGGAACCTGTGGAACAGCGCCCGCAGATTTTTTTCGAGCAGGCCGCCTGCACAACCAAGCTCTCTGGCAAGGGGTGTGGATAAAAAGTCTGGGTCACCAGGCGCCACCCTGTACCTTCTTGCAACCGCCCTTGAAACATCAGGGGCTGTAAGCGGTCTTTTCCAAACCTCAGATATAGGCTCCGCCAAAGCATCATTAAAAGGGAGCATAGGCTCGACCACAGAGGTAGGCGAATGAAGGACTTCAGTCAGTATATTAGCTTTATACTCAGCAGTTGGAAGTATTAAATTCAACAAGTCTGCAGCCTTTATTATGACCACGTGATAAGGTGTAACATCCTTAGAAGGGGCGTCAGAAACAGAGGCCAAATCCCAATCAGGGGACAGTTCAAGACCACTAGCCTCTCTCAGATCATCGAAAAGATCCTCTGAATCCTGCAGCTCACCCTCTTCCATTTCTGCATCACGATACCTCTGCTCTTCCAGAAGTCTCTGTGCCTCACGCCTCGACCTCTCCTTCATGAATGAAGTCGACGGATCCGGAATCGACTCAGTCGGAGCAGGCGTCGAGCCCGAAGCCAGAGGACCAGACCGCTGAACACGAGGTCGGATCGGATTCGGCATCGGCGTCGAGGGTATCGGCG
Source organism: Lissotriton helveticus (assembly GCF_964261635.1). NCBI lineage: Eukaryota > Metazoa > Chordata > Amphibia > Caudata > Salamandridae > Lissotriton > Lissotriton helveticus. Next base: position 114,808,532 of record NC_136061.1, read on the forward strand.
TCAAAGGTCTTGGCGTCGAAGGCTTCGGCGGTGCAGAGTAAAGCCAAGGCATCGGAGCCGGCATAAATGGCATAAAAGGGGCAGGAGCGTAAGTCTGGGGGATACCCAGATTGTATGCTAATGGACCCGTGGGACCAACCGGTGCACCAGAGGGGTACATAGCTCTTGAATACACTCCATACATAGCATTCAGGAACTGAGTAGGGTCCTGACCTGGAGCAGGAAAAGCCGGATAAGAGTCCACAGGCTGCTCTCGAGGGAGCGGAGTCTTCTCGACTTCGACCTCCACCTCAGGCTGATGCACCGGGGTCGACGAACCGCAGGCAAAGGAGCCTCCTCTTCTCCTCCATCTTCTTCTTCATCTCCCTCACCCTCCTGGTCAGAAGAATGAGTCGGAGCCGGAGAAGGATTCGTCATCGGCTTCGGTGAATGAACAGGCGAAGCTCGCCTTCGGAGACTTGAACTTCCGGAGTCGGAGCCTCCACATCCTTGCGAAGTAACTTCACCTGCGACTTCGGTCTCAAGCTCGAGTCCTTCCCAGAGTGATGACGAGACTCATGAGATCTCTTCTTGTGCTTCTTCCTCGATGACTTCGAAGCATGCACCGAAGACGACCTTGAGCGCGACTTCGAGCGAGACCTCGACCTCGAACGACGAGTCCGTGACCTCGACCTCTTCTTGTCCTTCCTGCTCTTCAACTTTGCAACAAGGAGTTTCGCCTCCCTCTCACGGAGAGCCTTAGGATTCATTTTCTTACAGGATGAACATTCCTCGATGTCATGGTCCGAACTCAAACACCAAACGCAGCACTCGTGCGGATCTGTAATAGACATCATCTTGCCGCACTCTCCGCAGGGCTTCAATCCAGTCTTCTTTGTGGACATTTCGACACAAAGAAGCAAAAGGACACCGAAATGAAACAAACTGTAACAGAGTTACCAACAGCTACAGAGGATCCCTAGAAACCGTTAGCGTCGACGACGTGGAAAAAAGGGAACAGATGTCATCACGCCGGCGTGGGCCTATTATGGAGTCGGTGACGTCAGCGGAGTCGCACGCGGTGTCGTGCCTCTGTGACGTCGACCACGTCGGCGCAAAGCTACAAAAAGAATTTCCGAATGTTGCTGACGCAAGGGGATATTCACAAGGTGAGGAATCCACTGGCAGATGTATCCATCAGAAAAAAACAACGCAAATGTGGGCACCAGACTTCTGGTTCAGTAAGATACAATTCCCCAGGTATTTTGTCGATGCCAGGTGCCTTGTAGGGAGTTATTTTAGATAGAACACTACATACTTCTGTGGCAGTGAGAGGGGAAAACATCTGGAAATCATCCTGGTCCAAGCCACTCATGTGCGGGCCAGTAACAATATTTACCCAATACTCCTGTCTCTCCTGCCCATCAAAAATGGCCGAAAATGCACATTCCATGCTTCAGCCGTAATATTTGGCTCAATGTTGGTCATTCCTTCCCTAATCCCAAAGGTTACTATATTCCAGAAGGCTCTGGAATGTTTACACTTGAGGACCTGGGGGAGAGAATCCTATTTAGCCTGGTCCCAGTCTATTTTAGCCTATTTAATAGCATCCCTATACGTAACGAGCACACTTTGGGTCTGGCTCTTGTCCTTAGATTTTAATGCAGATATTAAATTGGTTTTGGTCTTTCTACATTAGCCAGTAAACCATGATGGGATAGTTTGATTATGCCCTCGGGACAGTACTTCCCCAAAAAAAGCATTTGCAATGCAATAGGTCCCGCAATTGCGAGATATTGAGATTTTGGAATTGCAAATGATGATGACTTTTATTTATGTCTAAAAAACCTGCAGTAATAAAAGGCATTGTCGTTTACAATACCAATAGGTTAAGGTTTCGACAATGCGAGACCTATTGCATTGCAAATGCTTGTTCTTTTAAAGTAAGTGAGCCCTACACAACATCCCCCCTACTACAGCTTTACATCCTTGAGTCTACCTGTACTACAACTTAGGTGGCATGCAATTCCCAGGCAGAATACTGCTCTGCTCAATTCTAACTGTCCTAGTGTTTCCACTCCGAGATTCTTGGGGTGGGATCATATGACCAGATTTTACCATCCAGAAAATCTAGCCATTACAATTGTTTTAAGATTTGGCTACAAGAGCAGCAGTGTCCTGCCCCGGTCCACGCTCTTGACTCTAACTTACCGCTTGCTCAGCACAGGTGGTAAATGTGATTGGTAGCGCCCACAGACTTGGGAATTCCCCACAGAATATAACAGAGAAAATAAATGGGCCATGGTTTCTTATTATTTCCTTGGGGAATAACTTGTGATAGCCAGATTTATGTGTGGGGCTATGAGTCAGTAATGTTATTTCCAACCACAGGTTATCCCCATACATCAATCTTAACTACTGGTATTCAGACCTAATTGGTGCTTCGAGGTATTCGCCATTGTAGTGACCCTTCCGTTGAAGGCATCTTCTAAGTTGTCTTTGTAAAGTCTTAATCAGATGAAATGACTACAATGAAAGACAATAAAAGCAAAGAGTAAAAAGCTGAACCGATGAACAAAACACTGAATTATTAGACAAAGTGAAGGGAAGATACCTTTTAGCGTCTGTTCACAGTGAATTTAATGAGGTTATTTCAAGGCATATTGCACAATCATAGACAATAATTTTCTTAAGATCATTGTTCTCATAAGCTTTGATAAGAAACAGTGCAGCAAAGAGCTTCCATGCCAGAGCCAGGATTCCTGTACTACCAACACCTTGTATCTCAATAGATATTTTCGCCTGGTCCGTACAAGATTTAGTTCACGTGGACCGCTTCATGCCTGTAAACATACGTTGAGGGAGTCACACAGAGTATGCTTGGCCAACAATATAGAGTCTCCAACAATAAACTGAGCGTATTGTTGGGCCAGGGATCTTACATTGCACCTTCTTGCATCTACCTCCACTAGGGTAGCTTCAGTGTATATGACAATAAAGATGAGATCCAAGAGCTTAAAAACAGCAGAAAAGTTTGACAGCAGGAGTGAACACATACTTTTAATCTTCTACCGCATTTCAGCATCATATTTAGCTGCCAAGATGCACCAAAACAATAGTTTTCCGTGCCCCTGTAGCTTTCCAACTAACTCATATAATAGTTAAATACCAATTGAGTAGTACAGAGCCTATTACCAAATAACTTCAGCCAATAGGATTAGGCAGATTAAAATAATAAGTTCTACACCTGAAAACGACTTTGTGAAAGCAATACAAATTTAATTGTGTGCCCTCATGCTTACTGTATTTTTAATTCGTAAAATATCATTTTCAGCAGGTCTATTTTTTGTTTTTTATATGGATCGGTACTTAATGAACACCAGACTTCTAATCCATTTTGAATAATAAAAAAACAAATCAGTCAAAGCCATTGATATGCAAGAAGGCCAAAATGTGTACAAATATGTATTAGAAAGTAAATGCTAGTACACAACATCGGTCTGTGCCCAGGAGCATTTGCAATGTAAGCAATTTGCTGACAACTTTTTAGGAATTCACAATGAATACCAGGAGTACCTTCTGAATTATCAACATTGGAATGTTTCCTGGAATACTTCAATGTAGAAAGTTTACAGAATTTCCACTTCATGAAAAATTGTACACAAGTAAATGATGGCCTAAGTGTATGAACACATTTTTCATCCACAGGGAAAATATATTTTCCAGTCCCCAAAAATCGTTTCTCATAACCCAATTAAATATGTTCACTTCCCTTTCCCACTCTGGAAAAGTCATTCACTCCTACCTTTCAGAGAAAAGTTGTATGTTGTTTAAAAATGGCTGAAACCTCCAGTAAGAGTGAAACATGTGAAAACTTACAAACTTAAGAGTTTGTGGATGTACGCCTAATTAATCAGGTAGTACATCTAGAAATGCTCAAAATCCCACCTCTAAAGCTGCTGATGTATGTTCCACAAAGTCCCACCAATCCGGATACTATAAATGAAGTTGTGGAGTTTTTGCTCCTAAAGTGCTTTTATTAGTTACCCAAGTGCCTCATAGTTGCACATAAAGTCTGTGAAGCGAGCCCTTAGGGTCTTGATGATAAACAGCATATGTGGATGATGACCAGGTGTTTTGAGTAAGTTACTAAGGAAGAAACATATCATAGGAATAACAGCATCTTACTTTCTTTGTATGTTTTATCTTTTGTGGGCTCAGTTTTTCCAGATCTTCCTGAATTTCTTTGACCTGTACATTACAAAAAGAGAACAATAATATTAACTAGAAACTTGTGAAAATGCATGTTTGTCTAAATCTCCCAAATATACAAAGCAAAACTGTTGTAATTATATAAATGAACACATCAGCTAATACAGTAGTAAAATAATATACTGTGACAGTGATATGATCTCCTGAATACTTCGCTTCACTTTGAAGAGCATGAAATAAACAATGATCTTGTTAGCCTAACTGCCATCTCATCATTACTTGTGTATTCCAATTGGTCATTCTAAGGACCAGATTTTGGTTGCAGTGGGTTGAAATACGTTTCTTATTAATGTGTACCACCTTTACCATTGCCTTATTTGTGCAAATCTCCTTTTTAATTCTGCTCCAATAGGCAAACAATTGCATTGGTATTAATGGAATGATACATGGCCAAGACATGCAAAGAAGTTGAAATTTTCTACATCTGGAAAAAAGAGCGTTTCCCCTGCTGTGCATCATCCCACATTACATACTGGTGTAAGATGCAGTGTCTGTTTAAAGTAGATCAATGCTTAACAGAAGGAAAAGGGTTGGCTTGATATTTCTATGGCATTAATAACCTTTTGCTTAATGTATTGACTCCACATATGAATTATTCTGATCAAGCATACAAGAAATGTACAAACAAACAGAATTTGTAAAATGAAATCCTCAAGCATAGCAATTTCAAGTCCTCCCTAAAAAAACTCGAGTCTGAAGTCTAGAACACTTAAAGTGAAATAAGCAGTAACGTTTTTCAGGCATCAACTTAGCTCTTTATCATCCACAACATCAGCAGTGCAAAAAACTGCTGAAGAAGACAGATTAGAACATCCATTGCAGAGTAAAGGTCTGCACCCGTAGCAGTTCGAGATCAGCATCTAAATCGCGACAGACTGTCACAGTTGATGTACGAATGACGTATGTACAGACATATTGATCAGTTGCATTTGTCTACTACTTCCCCCAGGTGGGCACCATTACCCAGTATAGCCACACATAGCAGGGGTAGTAATGCTGTATGCTATTGAATAGCTTGTTACTAATTCGACCAGGTTTAAAAACTATATAACTAACACACACACTAACACACACGCACACACACACACACACGCACACACACACACTAACACACACGAACACGAATATTATTTGATACAGTTTATAATGTCTCATTACAACCTTTTCACTACATCCATTCATTCTTCTTCTTTCCTCTCCCTAAATTATTCAATCTACCGTTTATCACTGTGTACCATCTCCTTGAGACCATCCTGGTTTCTTTGGTGCAATGGATTCGAGCATGCATAGTAAGCCCTGCTCAGACCTGCTTGGCAGATGATTTACTCCTACCCATAGCTTGTCTATGTTGTTTTCTATTTCAATGCAAGTCGTACCATTTGCAGATCAACAATAATCATCAATGGGCACTGATGATGTGCCAGACTCGTCCCCAAGTTTCAGCAGGCGAATAATTGCCTGGACACAGAATAAACAGAGGTTTCTAAGCTATAGTAATAGGTAGATCAGAATTCCATAGATCTGCTGATGTAGAGTTTTATTTCACAGCTGCCACATGCATGACACGACAGAGTGACTTTTATAAGCTGTCCTATTAATGCTCAAGAAGTCCGGTTTTGCAAACAAATAAGGCTTAATGAACTCGATTTCAGATAACAGTGATCCAAAGCATTGGTATTCCTTTCATAGAGAGCAAGTCCTCATTTTTACTCCAGGAGTTTGACAGCACTTGACCCCCACCCTCCCCTTTTCGCCTCCCCAAAGTCCTGATCGCATAAAGATAGCATTTATCCCTTTTGAGGCTCTCCAGCCTGCAAGGCGCCATTCATCAAAATACCATTTTCACTCAGAGTATGGTACCTTTATATTCCACATGCAATGCTATTTTTTTAACAATGCTGTCTGAGATTATAATGTCTCCACAAACAAGACATGGATCTCTAAATTGGGAGGGAGTTCCTCCAGACAGCTACAAGACTCCAGCTGCCCTGGAAGACCTGCCAGGATAGCCACCAGCCTTTAAACTAAGCTCTTTACATCCTCAGCTAAAAATACAAAGATTTGCTTACAGAGATTTAGTTCTGGGCCACAAACTTAAAATAATCTATTGGCAGTACCTTCATTGTTCATCCATAACACTATTAGTATATCGTACAAACAGGTGAGGTCTGTCAGAGGTGGAGCAAAAACAAATATCACAAGAACCAGAGGCGTAACTGGGAAATGGCAAGGTGCATTCGGTTGAAGCACTACATGTTGTGAGTTTGGTAGTACTGGACTAAAGTGTCTTTTGCCAATGTGTTTTACTAGATGCATTAAAATACAGTGGTCGACAATGTCAAATCTAGTTCCTTCACATGGAGGTTATTCAGAAGCAACAACCAAATCAAAAAGCTATTGTTGCCCCAGCTATCTTTGGCCGGTTAAAAGCCAGCCTGCTTGAAACGGATTAGTAGACATGGGGCCTGCTACGATTTTGGCGGTGTGGCGCCGTGTCCGCCCCACAGCCACCCTGCCAAAGCCATGGTCAGACTGCTCCCCAGATTAGGAATTTCCTCTTGTCTGGCGGGCTGGCGTTTGGCGTGCCTGAAAATGGACAGCACAATGGGAACGCCAAAAATGGTCCCTCCACAGTATTGACTGAAAAGTTTATGCTGTGCTGGAACCTGGATACATGCACACAGGGGGCATGTGTTCTGCCCCTCGGCATGCATCCTCATGGGAAGGACAGCACGTTTCAAATTAATCAAAAAATCATTTTCACTCAATCAGTGCAGAAAAAGCATGTGTCACTGCCCAAGATAGGAAAATATATATGGATGCATTAGAAATGATCACTATGATTACACTCCATCTTTCTTAACACAACTTCTAAGTTGCCTATTGTGATTTAGTTCCTCACCTGTTGCTGAAGTACATACAGCATCCTGGCAGATCGAGCGCTTTGTTCTTGCCTCCTAATTCGACCTCTGCGTTCTTCATCTGGTTCCAAAATTTCTTCAGTTCGATCTATAAAGTAGAATACAAATTAATACATATATATTACTTTAAGTCTGCTAAAATGCATGTTTTCAATGCTGCATCAAGTATCATTCATTAAATTGTCGGGGTTTTGCTTTTAACATTTATTTCTGTAAGAATCCATGTATCCTACACTATTGTTGACAAACTATCATGGAGCTTGGGATTGTTATACTGTGTCTAAGATTCAGGCATTCTCATCTTTTAATGCAGTTTTGTTTCAATATTTCATTTCTTTTAAAAAAGAAAACCCACACTGGAGCGGGACCGGGTTCTATAAACAAAACAATGTCAAGAATTTCCAAACACGAGGCTGTATATCGAATGAACAGACTACTGATGCATAAACTGCACAGTCAGACAACAGTGGTGATTCACCTCTGGCATACAATCACCAAGGCCCTGGACTGGAAGGGCAAGATGACACAAGCAACACCGCTCTGGGACACAGCGGCTTTGGATTACCTGGGGACACAACCAGGTTTTGACAAGTGGGATCTTACTGGCCAAGCCCGGGTTGGCAATTTATGGGATCGAGGGGATATCATGCCCTTTTTAGACCTACAACAAGATTACGAATTGGCCCCCTCTGAGACCTTTCGTTACCTGCAAATATAAAACGCACTTACAACAGCTGCACTGAGAGGGACAGAATTCCCTTGATCATTGCTCCTAGAAGACAGACTGATAGACGAACATACGCCACGCAAAACCACATCCCGGACATATAAAAAGTTGATCAATAACGTCCCTGATGCCCTGTTGTAATTGAGAGATAGGTGGGCTTAGGATTTGGACGGTCTGGAAGATGACTGGATGGAGGCCCTAGCATTCCCAAGAGAGGTGGGCATCCGGGCACGATTCCACCTTGCCCAACTAAAAATATTACACCGCTCTTACTATGGACAATGCACTATGTTCAAAATAGGCAGAGCAACTGATGAATGTTGTAGGAGTGACTGTGAACTGATCTGCACTTTTTACCACACTATATCGAACTGCCCACTGATACAACGGTTTTGGGACTGGGATGTAGGCGTTCACTATGCAGTAGCACTGTTACTACCTCTGCTAAATGGTGTTTAATCAATATTTGGGAAGAGTCTGACCTTAATCACATGGAGCATTCATGGGTTACCTTGGGGCTGAGTGTAGCCAAAAGAAACACTGCACGACTCTGGAGGGCGGAACAGGTGCCACAACTGATAGACTAATGCAGAAAAAACAAATGATGGTCGGAATGCTGAACAATGTCGAACACTCACCCCCAGCACAGAGATATAGGCCTAAATCTATTGTTTTTTGGCTCATCTCAGTTTGGACTTGTCCATCTATTGTTCTTTTTACATTTGTCACCTTATGTGGAACAGAAACGCCCAGGAGTGGGTCTGTGCTCGCCATGCCACTGGAGGCCTGACACGTTTTAAAGGGCTACTGCAGTGGGTGGCGCAAGGAGTGCTGTAGGCCCTCCAGCAACAATCGGAGGACACTAATCACACACCTCTCCTCAAAAACCCATTGCCCCCACTCTAGAGGCTCCTAAATCCATGCCACTCCCTACGCCTCCCGCTGCCTCGTGCACCTTTCCTTTGAAATGGTGGTTGTCGGAAGCCATAGAGCAGTTTATAAATTTGAATGTGCACTTTCTGGCATCAGGCACCTTCCTGTTCCAAGGATCAGTGCTGCTGGATAATCTGCCAGGAGACAGGCTGTGATTTGTCAGAGTCTCCAACAGTGACAAATCAAGGATCGAGCAGTATTTTTGTTACAGGTACATGTTCTGCTTGTCATATTTTGGGGTTTGGAACGCAATTGTTTGGTTTTTTTGGTTGCAAAATCTGCCATTCCAGGCTGCAAAATCTGCCATTCCAGGCTGAAAAATCCTGGAGGAAGGGGGTTCTGTAAAAAGTTCTTGGCTAAAACAGGTCTAAAAAAGCCAAATTGTCTTGCATTGCCTGCTACCCTCATGCCTTTGAGAAAGAAGGCAAGAAAGACACAAACTAAGAAGGAAGGTACGAAAGAAAAAAATTAAAGTAAGTAAAATACGGAGGAAAAAAGGAAAGGAGAGAAAAAAGGAAAACAGGATAGTATAGAGGAAAAAAGAAGAAAGGAAGGCAAGAAGGAAGAAAAAAGAAGGAAAGAAATAAAGGATAGAAAAAAGGAAAGAAAAAACAAGGAACAAAGTAAACAAGCATTTGCAATGGAATTGTTCTCGCATTAGCGAGAGTTTAAGCTGTTGGCAATGCAATAGCTTAAACTCTCGCAAATACGAGACCTATCGCATTGCAAATATTTTGGGGGGTTTTCACTAGCGCCCATGCTGCACTTTCACATTCATAAAGGCCACGCCCCTTTCTTTAGACAAGCCGCGTCTAAAGAAAGGGGCATGTCCGACATTAAAAGAAAACCGCAGCATGGGGGGTTTGACAAAAATAAAACATCTGTTTGTCAAGTTGACAAACGGATGGCTTTTTTTGGTAAAAGCGCCTATGCCGTGTTTTCACTTAAACGTCGGCCGTATACCTTTCTTTAGACGCAGTTTGTGTAAAGAAAGGGGCGCAGCCTCTATGAATGTGAAAACGTTCATGGGCGCTAGTAAACAAAATCAATAAATAACCGCTGCTGCTAACTGCGGACCACGCTGCCAAAATTAATAAATTAAAAAACGCAGCTGCTATAGTTAAAGCAGACTGCCATTAGTAAAAATTCAAATAAAAGCGGGTGGGGTCATGCGAGGTAATGGGTGGAATACGGGAAGAGCATTAAATAAAATAGTGCTCACCTACTTATAAAGCAGACCATGTAAGAACACCAGTAAAAGGTCCAGTCGTTATGGGAGGTAACAAATGCAGACAAAGCGGTACCTAGGAGGGACTAACAAGCCGAATAACAACTCGGTAGCCAGCATTTACAAAGGACAATGACACAAGCCAATTAAAATATGGGTGGAGAGTGGGCAGGGCTTCATAGCCTTACTCCGCTACTGCAGGTCTCGCAGCAGTGCATCCGCTGCCCAGGCTCGACTTAAAAATAGAAGAGAACAAGCATTTGCAATGCAATAGGTCTCGCAGTTGTTAGAGTTTGAGCCATTGGCATTGTAAATGGCACTCCCTTTTATTTATGTGTTGGTTTTTAAAACGTAAATAAAAGCCATTGTCAATTACAATGCCAATAAGTTAAACTCTCGCAACTGCGAGACCTTTGGCATTGCAAATGCAGGTATATCTTCAAAGAGTAGCACAGTACTCCCAATTACAGCAAATGCACCACAGAACTAACTTGAAGTATTAGAACGAATATGTGTATGTGCCTGAGGGGCAGTTAAATAACACTGTTAGGGGACGCCTTGACAGAGAGGCGTGGGAGGTGGGCTGGCATGTACAGGGAGGGAAACATACATTAATTTTTTTTTAAATGACAAGAGAACAATGGGAAAACACAGAGGGGGTGGACAAATACAAAAAATTCTACGTTGGATCTAGTCTTATTCCTACGCTGGATATTCCAGCCTTAATAAGACCTCGCTTCAGCCATGCAGGTGGAGAAACCTTTTAAGAATCTGAGAACAACAACACCTGTTCGTAACTGTTGGAAAACACATAAGTACAGAGAATACAGTCTCTTAGCTGTATCCAACAAAGTTTGTCAAATCAAACTTCACAACATCAACAAAACAATTTAGAAGCTACATTTAACATTCCATCTAAGCATTACAATTCCTATCACGGTCCGTTAGGTTAATAAAGTGTTTTATTTATTATCACAAAAATGATTATCCCCAGTTTATTCGGCAGAGAGCAGGGCCACTGGAATTATGCCATTTTGCGGTTGTGGTGTTTTCTGCATAACTAAGGTCCATCAACTGCTGGATTTGCCGCATATTAACAAAAATAGACTAGCACTAAGGGAGGCTGACACCGGGGGGACAGTCTGAGGCCTGGAGTGCATGCTCAAGGAAGGGTGACTCTTATTACCAGTGGGGAGCTGGAGTGAGAGCTCTGGGAAAGGGGGCGGGAGGGTGTGTGGGAGGTGAAGGGCTGTTACGGTCAGTTGGGGTGGGGAGCCTGTCGATTGTTGGAGCCTTCGCTTTGACTTGGTGCAGGTGGGTACACATGGCTCAGGCTGATTAGGGGACGGGGCAGTGAATGTTTGCCATGCGTGGGGAGTGTGTGGCAGTGGGAGCCTGAGATGTGAGGAGACCCCGTGGATGGAGACGCTAGTTAGCTGGCTGTGAAAAGACGGACAGTGCCAGTGTTGGTAGGTAACTGCCACAGTCTATTAGTCGGGCCGGCATTTAGGGGGTTTGGAAATGGGGTTGCTGCAGGGGGGGGGGGGGGGGGGGAGTTGAGGAGGCGGGAGGGAGCTTACCTTCCATGTATAAAGTGCACAATGGCTATTCGATTAATTAAACATGTGCACCTCATATCAGCGAGCCGGGGCCTCGCGGGTGAGGGGGGGGGGGGGGGGAGCCGCCGCAGGTGTTGGGACACTCACACGACCGTGGTGCACATGCTGACTGTGAAGATGACGCAGAGGCCCGAGAGCACCGCCATGAAGTCCGGCATGTTGGCGATGGGGCGGGCACGGTCCTTGACACTCCACCGCTGCCCCGACGACAGGAAGCTTGAGAGCCGAGGAGGAGAGCTGCCGCCTCCCAGGTCTGGCCCTCCCCGCCCCGCCTCCTGAGCCTCGGCGTGCCGCTCCCGACACGGGCCTGGCATGGAGGCTGTGTACGATGCAGGAAACAAAGGCAAACTACAAAGAAATATACGTAAGGTGTGGTGGAATATGCATGCACCAGCAACATATAACAAGATGTTGTGAGCGTGCACATGGCCTTTCCCGGTGCCCTCGTGAAAGTGAAACCGTGGCAGAGCACGAGAGGAGACGCGCGCGTTCACAGCGCATGTCTCCTAAAGCGCGCGGTCACAGCCATTGTCTGCAATGGGTTTGGTAAGCTAGTGCACCTCTCCTGTCTTCACTGCGCGAGCTACCCGGCGACAAAATGTCTCACTACGCGAGCAGCTCATGCGCTGCATCGGTAGCGAGACCTAAAAACAGAAGAAAAGGAAGGAAAAAGGAAAAGGAAGAAGAAAAGAACAAGGAAAAAGGTTTGCAACAATAGATGGAGCACACCAATTAGCTTATATTCAAAGTTCATGTGAGCTGATATGAAATAGCAGCAGTCAGATAAACAAGGCAACTCCAAAGTAATTTACAACAGCATTAGCAGCAGATGGGAACTGATTCATCAGTTATGCGACTTGTGGTTACATCAAAAGCATTCTGCTATCACAAAAACAATACTAAAGTACTTATAAACTAAAAACAAAAACAGCGGCACTGAAGGGAATTACCTTGTGTACAGATGTGCTCCCTGTGAAAGAGCAATATGCAGTCGCTCAAAGTAAAGTTAACCAGTGGCTCAAGGAGGCTGACCCATGGCCCTTTGCTTTAGTGGGCCGAAGCAAAATGTGAATGACAATAGACCAATGGATGAAGAGGGGTGTCTGAAAGCGCCTCTATCTAAGTATATTATCCATTTATTTTTGTCAAATCAAAAAGGTCTCGACTAATGTCAGACCTAAAACAACTTCAGTTACACCCTTCATAATTACCAAACTCAAACTTGGGAAACTGATCCTCCTATCAAGCAAAGAAAGATAGCTACTCTAATCCTAAGTATGAAGAACTATGTGTAATATTTTATTTCAAGGAAACATTCTCAAGATGTCAAATCAATGGACATAGGCATTATCAAAGTGCAGACCAAGTTGCAGTTGCAAGAACTTTTGAAATGGTGCACACAGTCGTGGACTAATCAGCATAAGGAAATGATTACATGATAGTCCACCAAATGTCATATCTGAGGTCAGCTCATGGCCCTACTCCAGGTTACTGGGTCACAACTGGGATTACCGTCAAACATAGATCTAATCAGTAACCTCAAAGACAATAAAAAGGATAATAAATCATACAACAGTACTGATAATGTAAACCTCAGATGTCAACCTTCAAATGAAGATGATGCACTTCTTTGGTAGAAATACTGAAGTGAACATTCTGGAAATCTAAAGGGATCATCCAGGACCCTACCTGCATCGCCCAAAGGCGTGACCAAGCATAACCATGTAGAAAGTCTGCACAATGAAAAATGTATTGAGATCTTAAAGGCTTAACAACAGCCATGGTCTTTTTTAGGGGGGGAAAAACTGACGGCAAATTTCAAAGCATTTTTCAATCTTCCATAATTAGCTTAACTGCTCCAAGAAGTGGTCTTTGAATTTAATTCTGTAGATGTCATCTGAACTCTCAGGACGACACGAGGAAGGGACTACAGAGAGCTTTAAGGCATATCCATGCTTCATGATGATAGTGATTAGTTCAATTGTTGAAGATGGAACATTAACTGCCAGGGTGCATTATCAAAGACTTATGTTCCCCTATGTAGGCAGTCATATTAGGGCAGACTGGAAGACTCCAGAAAATCTTACTGAGTGCAAACAGGCATGACTGTGCAAGGTAAACGCAAAAGCCCCAGAGTGGGTATTAGTGCCAGCTGAGTGAAGTCTATATTTCCGAATTTGTTTGGAAGTGTCATAGCTGTATTTAACAAACTCAGACAAATAATTGGTCTTCATGTAATTTCAGAGACTAATTCTATACAACTTCACAATTTTCTACAGGGCATTTAAATTGCATCTGAGAAGATGGCATTGACGGTGCTTGATAGCAAACTGTTTCAAGGCAAAAAAACATAATACCTATGGAGTTGAGATGATTGGACAGTCAAAACAAGAAGGCTTGGCAGAATCAGCAAATGAATGCTGCATGTATACTAACCAGAAGCACAGAGCAGTTTAAGAGCTCAGCCAGTCCGATTGTCACAGTGAGGGACACTACTGAAAAATGGAAAAGTTTATAACAGTCATAACAGTCTCTCCTGCTATTGCAACCCACAAACAATTCAGGCCAGCAAAGACATGTATTTTTAAGTTTACCATATGAAGCAATTATGCAAATACACGATCGGTGAGGGAAGCTATGGCGAGCAACGAGGCCAAATCTCTCCGGCCCAAAACGTATTTCTACTACCTGAAAGGAGTAACTTTGTTGAAAATGCAGGGTAAACAAGATTCGGTAGGACGCAGACATGCCACTATGTTTTCCTCACTTTCCATTGGGGCAGGCAGCATTTTTGTTTATCGGATTCAACATTTATTTTTAACAGAAGCCCCATTCAATGTCATATATCGGTAATAAAAATTCACATTTTGCATGGCATCTGGTCTATCAGGGTCAATGAAGAACTACATTTGTGTGCGGCTGTGGGGCTGGAGAGAACAAATGGGAGAAGTTTGGGGGACGGAGCAGGTGCCCTCAAAAAACAGCAACTGTGACGAGATAAGGACAAGATATACAGGGCTGTTTACAGAAATGGCGTAAAGAGCGAGTGCTTGTGCGAAGTGCTCAAAATCAATGTTAAGAGTAGTTCCAAAAACAGGTGCTTTACTGGAAGCTATGGATGGATAGAAGTAATTGATCCCTGCTCTTGGGAGGGCTAAACACAGGAAGAGGTAGGGCACATGCAAGCTGTGAATAAATGGGGAGAAAGAATAGGAGAGTGACAATAGAGCCAGCAAATGGGAAGCCTGTGGGTGGGCTGAAGCCCAAAAGGTATACACAGCTGTCTAGAGCCCAGACTTTACAAGCATTTGTAATGCAATAGGTCTCGCATTTGCGAGATTTTGAGCTATTGGCATTGCCTTTATTTATGTGTTTAAAACACCTGCAATAATAAAATGTTTTGTCATTTAACAAGATCAATAGGTCAAAGTTTTGAAAATGCAAGACCCATTGCACTGTAAATGCTGGTTTACAAAAAGGGCTTGGAGCCCTCCCATAGCTTACCATTTGTTGGCTGCAGCGTCCCTCTACTTTGTAGCCACCTTAATTGGATGTGCTTGCCAAATGTAATTTTCGGTACTTTCTGTGGAGCAGGGACCAAGTACAGATTAATTAAATTTAATCAGTGCCTGTCCGCTGCTCATGTGATGATACCATTTCTTACCCTCTCCACAAACTCGACCCAATCTGAAGGTAATGGAATGATTTACATTAGCACCAGTTTACCAGGCTTTATTTACAGCCAAACCTGAAAACACTGCGCTCTCCTTATTAGCAGACGACCTTCATATTCATGCCAATGTAAACAGATACCATGGCACAATATTTCGGCTAATCGTGCCCGGTTCTCAATAATAGGTTAAGCGCTATCGCACGCCTCCCATATAAATTACATCTAACATGGGAATGCGCGAGAAACGAACAACTTGAATCACGAAAGGCATGCAAAAAAATCATGTCAATGGACATTAATTATTGAGGTACTATTTCTTCTTTTTCCTCCCACCCATTCCTTCTCTTTTTTGCCACCTTCATATTGTGGAACTAGTAAACAAACATGTTTTTAATAATGGCAGATCGGTAACTGTATCCGATTCCTTTACATCTGCATGTGTAAAGTTTAATAATTACTGCTCAATTATATCAATTTTTGTTTGCATTCCTTGCCGCCTTTTCATTTTTTAAATTTCTATTATGTGTTGGTTATGAGCGGACACAATTGAGGACATTTCTGCTTGCAAAGCCAATGCCTTTATAACTCATGGTTGTGTGCGCTAGAACCATTAATAAATTGGTGCCAATGGAATAGCTCCTAGCAGAGGAGACGGTATTCGCTTTTCACTTTCAGTCTTTGGTCCCAGGCTGGTTTATTTCATCTCGGTTAACGGTGCTTTCCAGCATGCATAACGTAACCACTTCATGGAGGAGGGCAGTCCAGTCCCAAGGCGTCTCATTTGTAGAGCAATCTCTCCATGCTTGTGTATTTTCTCTTTTACATTCTGAAGCATGGCGAAGCTTACAAGCTTTAGTGAATTGGACCCTGTGTTTTTTACCATTGTAATACACAGTTAAAACGCCTCGAGCCAGTCAGCATGTGCCCAGCAGTGATTTAATTTTCAGAGCATTAGCATTTTGAGGCCATCTAATGGATAGTCAGTAAATATAAATGGGCGGAATATGGAAGTCCACGCTGAATTTTAAGAACTCTGATGGAAGTAGACAAAATACATCCAAACATTGGGCACCAGTGTATAATTTAACCATGTGCAGAGAATACAAGAAGAACATTGTGAAGTACAAATAGCTTATTTAGTCCCGTTTACTTTCTCCTTTGCGTTTTACAACTTGTGTTTCTGCATTTCTATCTTTACAAGTACCAGGATGCCAAGCTAACCTCACTAGACTCGCACCTCTCAGATGGCGCGTGACCCTGGAGATGTTTGAATGTGTGAGTGCAACACCATTGTATTTTATGTAGTGAAGGAAGCTTTGGATTTTCTCCGTAAATCAGCTACACTAATGCAATGTATGTGTGTCTGTGTATTATAGATAACGGTGAAGTTAGAGAAAGAAAAGTGTTATTACATAGCGTTTTATTGCTAACTTTACTTTTAACCGTACTGCACAGCCATGCTGCTGTATGACATAGCTAAAACACATTGACACAGCCAATGCTCTCATATAAGCAAGACCTATGGGTTTTGCCAATGCTCGTTTAAGATGGTCTCTAACACCTCACCGTGATATTACAAGGGGCTTAAGGATTTCTGTTACTCTAGGGAAAATATTTTTTTTTAACCAGCTGTCTAGGGCAATGGCTTAGTGGATATTTTTCCAACAGTTTGGGCTCTGATTTGTGCAAGGCAATGGAGAGCTGTGACGCGGGGGCTGCAGGTTTAAGCAGGAGAAATGGAAGGTTAGCTGAATAGGTGGTAGCTGGTGTGCACTGAGGTATCGGGAAAACTCTGCAGAAGCTGGATTCTGGTAGCTGTTGAGGAGCATTAGTAAGATCTGCAACTTGCTCTAATGTTACAGTTGCAGCTCGGTCCGAGAGTGAAGTGTAGTGCTATAACTGAGATAGGAGTTGAGCGAAGAAACCTGCATCGCACACTCAGGCTTTAAGTGAGCTGGTTCCCTGTTTCAGGCCGGAAGAGATTTAAAAAGGACATTGAATGTGTCCCTTTCTGGCCCTGTATTCATGTCCTTAACTAATTATGTAAAAACGTTGATCGATTTTTGAATATACAGCAACAAAACGTTTAAGTCGTTCCTGCTTACTTTTTCACATGCTTTACTTAATCCTGAATTCCCCGAGAGTTAGCTTTTTCCAGAAGGCTATGTTAATTTTTTCAGGTTGTTTTACTTCTTTTAGGCAGCATATAACTCTTGTCTAGTACATAATTTGATCTGAGTTTCATCCAGGTGTTTCTACTTGGCCACAATTGAGTTGCGGCTGAAGGCAGTGCCAGTTTCTCTCAGTGCCTATCAGTAGGATAAAAGGGTGTCAGATTACATCCAATCCTTGGCATCTCTGCAAAGGCATTGAGCAATGGTCAGTTGTTGTATGCAAATGTGTGGGTAGGGTGGCGCTCTACGCAGATGTTAGTGTGTATATTTAAGTCATATCCTTAATTATATAGGCCTGTTCCTTTCATGGCTCCCACTTTATTAATCCCACTTTAAACCCAGCGCACAGTGATGAATAATAGACGAGCCAGATGAACTACAGTAGAGGTCCTAGTCAACAGCCTGCTCTCCTGTGGAGAATGTCGTGCGGGCGAACACTCATCTACCGAGATATACTGCCATCAGGCAGAGACTCCTTTCCACTCATTATGGGCAAAACGCCATCCAAAGGGTGCGCAACGGCACGTAAACTGCTGGTTTATAGAGGAAATCGATAGTAATCGTGGTGTTTGTAGCAGTCTAGTTGCTTGCTCCCTAGGAGCGGTCTCCCCCGGAAGCACCAGCTAACTATGTATCACTCTCTGGCCAGGCGTGGCCAGAGAGCATATGTTAGAACTGGCTATTTCTGGTAGGCTAAGGCTGACGCCAAAGCCAGGCAGAAACCACCATTCTAGTCAGGGCAAGGGAGTCACACGCCAAGATAACCCCTGCTCACCCCCTTGGTAGCTTGGCACGAGCAGTTAGGCTAAACTCTGAGGCAATGTGTAAAGCATTTGCGCCAGCACACAACAGCAACAACATACTAGGCACACCACAAAAGGAACTCCACACAAGGTTATATGAAAATAACTTCTGTATTGTCAAAACCACATCAGATAGAAATCACACATGTACATTGTGCCAACTGGCACGGGCAATATTCACAAGGGATTATTCACAAGACAGGGCCACATGGGCCACTGTCATAATCAGCACTTAGTAGAAATAGAAATACTGTCAGAAATTAGAATAAAAGGATATAAAATCACTGTAGCACAAATTAGCAAGAATAGCACACAACCAGTAACTACTGGTAACAGGTAAGTACCACCTACGCAACCCTAACCACCTTAGGAGAATGACACGCAGGGGACCAGGACCTCTCTAGGACCACCTGTACTGGAAAGAACAACCACCTAAGAATAAAATACATTTAGGGGTATCAGCAAGAACACATTACACATGATGCATCAAACATTCAGAGGTGTAGGGAAGGAAAAACACATGATGCATCAACCAACAGATTCAGAGGTGTAAAATCAAGGACGACACATGATGCATAAAAACATTCAGAGGTGCCAGAACCTAACTCAATAGTGCAAAAACACATGATGTCCAAAAACATTCAGAGGTGAAATAAAACCACACAATTGAGCAAAACTCACATAAGCCACTACCTGTGGCAGTCCCTAGGCCAACTGGCCTTGTTGGGGCTAGGACGCCCTGTAGTCCAAAAGTCAGGGGCCTGAACGGTGCAGGTGCCCACTACTTGCTGGGCACCTGGGAACAATCACAAGACCTAAACGGTGCAGCTGCCCACTGATTGCTGGGCAGCTGAGAATCATCAAAACTGCGACAGGGCCCTCACTGGCCCTAGGACAGAACTGCACCAAAATGTAGGGGCCACACAGGCTCTGGGCAACCCTGCGCAGAACGTTGGAGCCACACAGGCTCTGACACTATGTGTCCCCAGGGCCCTCTAGTGAAGGACAATGGCCCCCTAAATCACGCTGGAGCCTCAGGGGCTCTGACCCAAAATATGCCCTCAGGGAGCCTCTCGGGGCTCTAGACTGCGTTGGGGCGACCCGCTGCCAACTGGGGCCGCCCTAATTGCACCGCCCTCACTGTGCCACACGGGGCTCAACTGGATGCCCCCATTAGCCTCTCTGGACTCGCAAAACAAAGGTACAGCTGGAGCCTCTCGGGGCTCTGCACGAAGGGCGCCTTGAACCTTCCGTGGCTCGGGAAACAGATGCGGCGCTGTGAGCTGGAGTCCCCCCTCCCGGGGACTCCCAAAGATAAAGGTGCTCTTTGAGCCTCTCGGGGCTTTCAACCGCATCGCGGAGGAGCGGCCCGCTGCCACGGGGCCGCTCAAACACTGCCTTGATCAGGCACTGCCGCCCGCGGAGCTCCCCGCCTACTCCCAGCCCTTTGACACTCACCGGGCTGGTCGGGGGGGGCTCCGCTTCACTCGCGGCTTCCTCTCCTCTCGCTGCAGGGCTCCCTCCGCTCACGGGAGCCCTGTCGACCGGCCGCCATCTTTCTTCCTCCTTCCCCGGGCGCTGGCCAATCCCAGCGCGGCTCGTCGGTGCAGCCTCCAGCACTGCACCAATCCCAGCGCGGCCTTCCAGGGCGAGCCTCCCGTGGCCCACCAATCACAGCGCGGCATTTACTGAGGGGGCTCGTCGCTCTGACCAATCAGGGCTCTGCTCCTTCGGTTTCTCCTTCGGCAGTCCCGGGCAGCGGCGGTGGGAACACGGGGCAATGCCGGGTGGGCATCGGCTTCAAATAATTAAGTAAAAACGGGCAAATAAGCGGCAAGGTCCGCGGCCATACGAAAGGCAGGGTGGGCACCTGCCTGGATCATAAAAGCGCTCCCAAGCGTTATAACAGCAGAATAAGCGCTCCCAGGCGCTAGGGGCAAGAGCAAAGCGCTCTCAGGAGCTGGAAGCTACAAGTCAAGCGCTCCCAAGCGCTTAGGCTTCAACAAGCCTGGGTAAAGGCAAGAAAAAGGTCTCTGCAGGAAAATGCAGCTTCTCCATGCTGCCAAAGGTCCCAGAGATTCCAAGGGGCAAAGCAAAGTCCCCACAATCAGCCCAGGCAAGGCAGAGGGGTCCCCCAGAAGTCCTCCAGGCATCCAGGAAAGTCCATCAGGTGTCCAGGGGCTGGGCAGGGCCCAGGGATTCCCCTGGGCCCAAGCAGCAGCACACCCCTGGCAGGATTCAGGTCAGAAACAAGAACATTTTGGAAGGGGACACATCCCCTTTTTAGGTTTTGCCTGGCGAAAGCTGAGAGCGCAGCTTTTTCGCGCAGGTGAAAACCTAATGAGTATAGATGGGGAGACAGGAACGGCCCCCGTCTTTCATTGGCTAGCTCCATAAATGGAGGCTAGCCATTGGAAGACGGCTCTGTCCGTCAATCCCGGACCAGATTCGGGGGCGTTCCCGAGATTTTTTGGCTTTTGGCTACGTCAGGCGAAAGCCTGTTCTCGGGAACGCCCCCGAATCTGGGCCGGCATTGACGGCACCCGGAAGAAGTCCAGGTGAGTGCTTAGGAGTTACCGAGGCCGAGATCGTTCTCCTTAGCCCCCGCTTTTGTGGCCTAAAAACTCCTGGCTGTGAGCGCCTCTGCCGTGAGGTAACCCTGCTGTGTTCCACCGACGCGGCCCGGGGCCTGAGACTGCCCTAGAAATCGCCGCCCGCATCTCCAGAGCCACGGAGACCAAACCGAAGGGGCAGCTAGCTGATTGGTGGCTGGCACGCAGGAGCCGTGCTCTGATAGGCTGCTGGCACGAGGGAGCCGCGCTCCGATTGGTCAAGGAGCTCTGTCGTCATCGGGGGCTCGCCTCAGGGCCGCGCTGGGATTGGCCCATCGCTCGCAGAGGCCATGTGAAGCCGTCCGTGATCCCTGAACCACCGAGGGTTCGCCTTTTACATTGGCTTGTTCTAAAAGCTGCAGAATTTCTGCACATAATTACACTAACAAATTAAAGTGTTTCACATTGATGCCCAACCATTGCAGCAGTCTTGGAGTCAATGATCCTTAATTAGCAAATTCTTCATGCAGTGGGCTTTGTCTTGAAATCTCGTGGGAGTGTAAGTGTGGCATGCATGAATTTTGTTTGTGAAAAAAGTTTTAGTAGAATTATTTTTGTCTGTGAAATGTGTTATATTGCCTCCTGTTAATAAGAAGTTTAAGGCAGTAAGGAGACTTGCTGCAGGCAGAGAACCTAATTTAGAATCATAAATCTGCAGGGTGGCATGCGACCCCTCTGATAGCACAGGGGTACACTTGGGTGAAGTGCTCTGCGAATCATCGAGTTCAGTGACCCAGATAGAGCAGTGACTAAAGCTGCGCAAAGGTGACACCGCCTCAGGGATTGTGTCTAAACTCCTGCTGTGTAACAGTCACTACTTGATGCTCTCAAAATGTACCAGTGACCCTTGGTCCTCTGGTCTAGGTCTCTGTGTGGAGCAAGAGTCATAAACATATTAATGTAATAGGACCATTTGAGTCATCCGATGCGCTCTCTCTGCTACCAGGGTATACCAAGGTGTTTGGAGCACGTATCTAACCCTGTGTGGGAAGCATGAACCAGAGCCCCACGGAAGTATTTGGAATCATGTGGGCAACCTTCACCAACCCTTTGTAGGAATCATGTACCTGGGCTGTACACAAGTATTTGACACCTGTGGCTGCCTATCTCCAACCCTGTGTGGGAAGCATGAACCAGGGCTGTTGAAAAGGTTTTGGAATCTATGATTACCCAGCTCTAGCCCTCTGTGTGAACCATGAACCACGGCTGTACTAAAGTATTTGGAACCTATGAATACCCAGCTCCAGCCCTCTGTGTGAAGCATGAACTAGGGCTGTATTAAAGTATGTGGAACCTGTGAATACCCAGTTCTAGTCTTCTGTGTGAAGCATGAACTAGGGCTGTATTAAAGTATTTGGAACCTGTGGATATGAGTAGATGTACTGCAAGAGTCACATAGGAATGTTAGAGTAGAAAGGTCTACTGCATATACTAGTGAATACAGTCATCTCTATATACAGAAAAAATGAGTTATATTTAGAGGGGTCGGAGTGGGACGCAGTGGGTGGATGGATGCATGATGGATGGATGTAAGGCGAGCTGGTGGGAGCTGCTCGACCTTCGGTAAGGAGACACGCTCATTCGCTTTGGCGCCTTCCTTTCCAGGCTGCAGTAGGCGCGCAGCGCTTTTAAATTGCATTTTTTAATCGTTTTTGTTTGTGTGTTAAAAAGGGGATTTCTCACCTGGTTTTAACTAGCGCGGTAGCGCCCACATTCTTGCACTATAATCGTGCACCCCACCGCTTGCAGAAGCGGAGCGCTGTCACCGGCATCTGGATTGTGGGCAGGAAGTTGGGCCGCCATATTGGGGCTGCTGCCTTGCAGCGCGCCACCTCACTCAGCGCTCTAGTTCTCCGTGTGGAGAACGAGGAGGCTGCACTTAAAGCTCGCTCCTCCCGCGCAGCGGTGACGCGCAGCGGAGGCGCCTGACTCGCGCCTGAGTCAAGCCAGAGTCCTGCCCGTCTGCGCCCGTCCGCGTCCCGGAGGCGTTTCGGGCGGCGGGTGCGGCTCTGCTATTTCAGCATGTGCATAGTTGGCGCACCTATCGTGCGCTACACGTTTAAGGAGCTGTGCTCTCTAAATCATCGGGAGAGCCGCTGCTGCTCGGTCTTCCCTGGCCGCCACAGGGGTAAGTTGCGTTGCCCTTGTTGTGGCTGGCGTTCCCAACCGGGCGCTGTCATCTGCCCCGATTAGTAACATAGCTGGCGCAGAGTATTCCTGCATGCTGCTCAACACCAGATCGGCGTGCAGTCATGCGCAAGACATCTTCGAGCTACTCGATACAGAGAAGCCACTCTGTTTAATGTTGACCGAGACTTGGTGGGGAGAGGCCTCTAACCCTGACGTGGTGACGGCAATCCCGCCTGATTACAACATCTTCAGGAAGGACAGAGCCAAGGGAAGGGGTGGAGGGGTCGCACTGGTGGTGAAGAAGGGCACGTTGTGTACCGTCTTGCCTACGGAGGACATCTGCGGCTCGGAATCGCTGGCCTTTTCTATCACGCTAGCGCCGCACCAATCAGTGAAGGGACTTTTGGTCTATCGACCCCCTGGTCCGCCCGGAACGTTCTTTGCAGATCTCGACTCGGTGTTGCTGGGCCTGGCCTTGAGAGCAGAACATTGTATAGTAGCGGGGGATTTTAACTTTCGGATGGATGATCCGTCTGACCCGGCTGCTATAAAACTTTCCGAGGCCATGATCCCGCTGGGTCTTATCCCT
This sequence comes from Lissotriton helveticus, assembly GCF_964261635.1. Classification (NCBI taxonomy): domain Eukaryota; kingdom Metazoa; phylum Chordata; class Amphibia; order Caudata; family Salamandridae; genus Lissotriton; species Lissotriton helveticus. The sequence continues at coordinate 114,832,192 of NC_136061.1, forward strand.
TACCTGCAGGGGCCGACTCACGTTAAGGGGCATACTCTTGACCAGGTCTTTTCTTCATCTCCTCTGGTGATAAAAGAGATTCTCCCGGTTCTGTGGTCTGATCACTGGCTTGCCAAATTTGCAATCATTGGCACTGCCAGGTCGTCCATCTCTGTCCCACAACAACGGGGACGAGCGTTCAGAGCGTTTAACAGAGTGTCCCCTGAGATGCTTGCGCAGGCTGCGTCGGATCATCCCTGTCTTCTCTCCGGTGAGCTGGAGAGAGATTTGGAGTCCCTGCAAGCATGGCTTTCTGATAGGCTTAACGACCTGGCCCCTGTGCTGCCCCCCTGCTTGACACCAAAGCGGGTTTCGGCCCCTTGGTTTACCACTGCACTGTGGGCTAAGCGGCAGCAGTGTAAGGTAGCCGAACGGGCCTGGCGGGCACACTATGATAGTACGGACAGGTTGGCCTACAAGGCTGTGGTTAAGGCTTACCACCGGGATATCCGCCTTGGAAAAAAAGCCTATCTTGCGGGGAGAATTGAAGCGGCCTCTAATTCCAGCAAGGAGATCTTTACCATAGCTAGAGAATGTATTTCTCCTCGGACCATCACATCGGTAGAGGTGCCCTTAGAATCCTGGGCGGCGGACCTTGCTTGTTTTTTCACAAGCAAGATAAAACTTATACAGGACTCTTTTCCATCGGGAGTTCCTGTTAGGCCGCTTACATCTGCGGCCGGTATGTCCCCTCCGGCCTCGCAGGGTGTCACATTGGCTGCGTTTCCATCTTTGCCAGCCCCAGCCTCCTTAGCGCTTATGGGCAACTTGAAATCTGGGTCTCCACTGGACCCTTGCCCAGCTAAGCTTTTGGGTAAGTTGGCGGAAGTGATTAATCCACTGGCGAACCCTCTTCTGAATCTCTCGTTGAGTCAGGGAGTGGTTCCGCCAGTCTGGAAGCAGGCAATGGTCATCCCGCTGCTTAAAAAACCGGGTCTTGACCCGAAGGTCCCAGCCAATTATAGGCCGATTTCTTTGTTGCCGGCTCTCGTAAAAATCTTGGAGAAACACGTTCAGTCGGTGCTCTCCAACTTTTTGGAGACCCACGAGATCTTACATGACTCCCAGTCTGGCTTCCGCTCAAATCGTAGCACCGAGACCGCGCTCCTTGAGGTTTCTGAAACTATCAAAGGGGTGCTGGACACCGGGGGCAAAGTCATGCTGGTGTTGTTGGACTTGCCGGCGGCTTTTGACACCGTCCCCCATGATGGCCTTCTCGCAAGACTCTATGAGATCGGCCTTCGGGGGACGGTGCTCAGCTGGTTTTCGTCCTTTCTAGCTGGCCGCCGGCAAACGGTCTGGACATCGCCTGACACCGCCGTGATGCCGCCTTTGGGAGTTGGGGTCCCTCAGGGCTCTATATTGAGCCCGACCCTCTTTAACATCTTTAAGACCCCTTTGGCGGCGGTGGCGGAGTCGTTCGGTGCCCGGATCGTGTCGTATGCCGACGACACCCAGCTCCTCTTTTCTTGTAAGAGAGGGGCAGACTTTGACGGGGAGAGTATCCGGAATTGCCTTGGGGCTGTGTTTACATGGTTCCAACTGAACAGCCTCAAGTGCAATTCCGATAAGTCCGAGGTACTCTACTTTGGGTGCGACACGGAGCCCAGCTGGCAGGCCTGGTGGCCCATCGATATGTTCCCTCCGTCCGGTTCTTCCCCTATGGCTAAGAACTTGGGGGTTAAGATGGACAAGGGGCTGACGATGAGAGCCCAGATCCTTGGGGTGACCGGCACCTGTTTCGGTCTATTAAAGATGCTGCGGAGGTTCTTGCCTCTTCTGTCGGAGGAGCACAGGAGGCTGACTGTGCAGGCTCTGATAGGCTCCAGGTTGGATTATGCCAACATTCTTTACCTGGGCCTACCAGAGTACCTGGTGCAGCGGCTTCAAGTTGCGCAGAATGCGGCGGCCAGGGCCATTTTTGGTCTAAACAGACGTGCCAGCGTCTCGGGTCTATTGCTGGCGCTGCACTGGCTACCCATCCGCAAACGGATCGCCTTTAAGGCAATGACTTTGGCCTAAAAGGCTCTCCACGCGGTGGGAGCAAAGCATCTCCAAAGGAGACTGGCCTTTTACCATCCGGCCCGCTCTCTGAGGTCAGAGTCTTTACTTCTGGCGGTTGTTCCTCGAGTTAAGAGAGCGCGCCTGGGTGGCCGCTCCTTTGGCCTGCTGGCTCCGCAGATGTGGAACTCGCTCCCGCTTCGGGGGGCTTCTAGTCTTCTTGACTTCAGGAGGGGTCTAAAAACCTGGCTGTTCACCCAGTAGGCCACCAGCAGTCCCTTTTTTTACTTAGTTGTTTTTTTTTACTTATTTGTTCTGTACTCTCTTTTTACTCTGTTATGTTATTGCGAATTAGTTCTCCTTACCTAAAGCGCCGGGACACTCTTTTTGAGTAACCGTTGCGCTATACAAAAGAATAAATAACATAACATAACATAACATAACATGTATGCATGATGCATGGATGTATGGATGGATGGATGCATGGATGGGTTGTTGGTTGAATGGGTTGGTGGATTGCATAAATTGTTGAGGGATTGGCTGTATATATGCATCTATCCATCCACCCATTCATGCATCTATCCATACACCCATCCATACACCCATCCATGCATGCACCCATCCATGCATCCACCAACTCATCCATGCAAGCATTACAACAAGAGCCCGCAGCTCTCCTTCGTCTCTCCTCGCCCCCCCTTCCCTGAGCCGCAGCTCTCCTTTGTCTCTCCTCGCCCCCCCTCCTTTCCTGAGCCCGCAGCTCTCCTTCGTCTCTCCTCGCCCCCCCTTCCCTGGGCTCTGCCCTGCTATTGTAAATGACAATGCCATTTATTTATGTTTAAAAAAAACATAAATAAAAATAATGTCAAGAGCAATGCCAATAGCTCTAACTTTAACAAAGGGAAAACCATTGCATTGTAAATGCTTGTTATACAGAGAAATCCTTTGTCTAAAGGTTGCATGCAGTGTGAGAACCAGCTAGAACTGGTTATAGGGAATTCCTTTCAGTATCAGGGACAGAGGTGACAGTCGCCCAGCGGGGAGGTGGAGCCAGCATTGTGGCCAGGCAGGCACAGCCCTGTTCGCTCCCAGGTGCTATCTCCTCCCACTTCCCTGGCAGCAGATGCAGCCTTTCATCCACGGGCTGACTCAGACAACCTCCTGGGGCTCCCCAGCCCCTGCCACCATCAAACCAGACAGTCAATCCACAAGCAGGCCCAGGCACTCCTGGAGCCAGGCTCCAGCCAATCACGTGCCTGCAGACTCACTACACATGCACCCACATGTCTAGAAGTGGCACTTCTACACTAGACACAATCATGCCGCATATACCATTTCGCAGCATTCAATCTCACGAGTTCGCACATACCAAACTCGACCCTGCACTCCCCACACATCAGGAACTACCATGGGCATACATATTCCCCATTCATTCCTATGGGAGGGCAGGTCACTCATCACACATAAACAGAGAGCTCACGCACTTTACACTGTACCACAGTGAAAAAGTGTGCAAAGGCCTAAAATCATCAACACTAGGTTCCAGAAACAGGCTAGGAAAAAGCAAAAAGTTTTGGGGTGAACCTGCCAAAAAGGGCCAGGTCCAACACATAACGTGACTTCCGGCTCGCACCACTATACATGACAGTCTGTCTTCTCATAGAGTGTGCGTTTGCCCGTACACTGGTGTTTCCAAATATTATCATTTGCGAGTCTGTGAGCATTTCGTTGCACCCTTACACTGGCGATGAGGGTGGGATTGTGATTGCTGTGGAGCCCGTTGAAAAAGAACGAAAAACGGCGCCTACCTGCACAGGAGGAAGGCCCTGCCGAGTGTGAGCGCAGCCGTGAGGAACGTTGCGAGCAGCAGAGTGCCGTCACACAGGACAACCCAGAGGTGAGCAGTACCAGGAACAGCCCGCGATCCTGAAGGCGGCAGGCACAGGAATCTCACCCGCGTCGCAGCCGGCAGAGCTCCGGAGCGGCTGGGAGCCTCACAAGAACCGCCGGTACACGCGCGCATGCGCAGGAGCGCTCAAGGGCGTGGCAGACGGCCCGACCGGCAGAAAACACGGCAAGGAAGGCTCTGATGACAAAGCGGAGACCTGAGTGAACCGCGTGGTGCGCGATGAAAGCAGAGAAAGGGAAGACCAATTAACTCCCTCATTTCCACACGCTTAGCAGGGGCACTGCGATTTTCCAACAAGCATTGGCAAAGGCAATGCCAATGAGCACATGAAACAAAGCAAAAGGCAAACACACGGCTGTGAAATAGCCTACTTGGAACTACATTGAAGCATAGGGGGAAAAGGACAATCACACAGCAGGGAGAGCAGTCCTGTTCACCCCCAGGACAAAGACTAAACGCCAAAACAGTGGCAAAGTCAGTACAGTGTGATAAAGAGGCAGCAAAAGAGACACAGGCACGTGACACTTTGGCAGATCAGCGCAGCCTGATAAAGAAGCAGCGAGAGAGGCACCGACAAGTGGTGTCACAAAGGTGGTGCGCGCCAATAAAAACCCGACATGCTGAACCAAGCACAGCAAGCAGCCCAGCAGCAAGCAGCTCCACCTGCGCAACAACAAGCAGCCCTGCCTGCACCGCAATATCCGGTGCACACTCAACTCCGTGCACTTCCACCATTCAGTGAATTGATTGACCGTGCCACCGCAACACCGAGGTGGAAGGTGTGGGTCAGCCGCCTCAACAAATACTTCGTGGCTACAAGAGAGACGGACGGCGCAGTTAAGAAATCGCTGCTTCTACACTTCGCGGGAGATGAAATATATAAGTTGTTTGAGCACCTCCCAAACACTGGTGCAGCTACTGACTACGACGCTGCAGTCAGAGCCCTAGATGCGCACTTTGATCCTCAGCTCAATCCTCACTATGAGCGGTTCAAGCTCAGACAAGCCAGACAAAGAGAGGGAGAGTAAATGGATGCATTCCATGCGCGACTCAGAGAACTTGCAAGTACCTGCACAGAAGAGGACCAGACGAAAGAGGTGACAGCACAACTCATTCAGGGGTGTCGCAACAAAACGCTGAGGACACTCATACTCCCAACAACCCCGTATAACTCTAGAGGAGATCTTAATCCTCGCTCTTCACATGAACTATCGGACATTCGAGCCACGGTGATGGAAACCGCGCTCAACCAACGAACGGAGAATCCGGTGAGTGTCAAGACGGAGCGAGCCGACACCATTCGCACCCCTTCTCGTGGAGGAAGATGGCCCATCAGGACAGCGCGACGGTCACAGTGTGGGTACTGTGGGAGAGACGAGCACCCCCCGGAGATTTGCCCGGCGAAAGGAAAAACATGTTCGAAGTGTAGCATACCGAACCACTTCGCGAGTGTGTGTCGAGGAGGTTCACATGGTAGAGGCAACCCAGGGAAAAGAACGGTGACAGAAGCGGTAAGACAACTAGCGCTCGAAGAACCCACCACCTCACGATCAACGAGAACCTCATATCATCACACCCAACGCCTGGATGATTCTTCCACAGGATGAAGAATGCTACTTTGTGTCGTTTGCAAGCGACCTAAAGAGGAGACGGCGACCACAACCCGAATGTAACATTGAAATTGAAGGATCTCCAGTAATCGGCCAAATCGATACAGGGGCAACGGTCAATGTGATGGGGTCGGAACATTACAAGAAACTAAACCCAAGGCCGATACTCACCCCATCTAGAATCAGGATTCTTACATATGGAAGCCAGGAGCCGCTTCCCCTAAAAGCGAAAATGACGGTTCACGTAACGTCTGAGACCTAGGAAGTAACAACGCCATTTCACGCGGTTGATCGAGAAGCGGACATACTGGTTGGAAGCCACACCGCAGAAGACCTTAATCTGATCGCATTCGCCAACGCGGTGAAACTGCTCCAGACGGATGATATTCTAGATATGTTCCCACAATTGTTCAAAGGGCTAGGAAATATCAAACGAGCCCCCGTAAAATTGCATATTGACAAGGCAGTGCAACCTGTTGCGTTAAGACATCGACGAATCCCTTTCCACCTCCGGCTGGCGGTAGAACAAGAACTTATGAAGCTAGAGCAACAGGGAGTAATTGAAAAAGTTACAGGACCTACACCGTGGGTATCTCCCATGGTGATTGCCGAAAAACCCAAGCAGCCTGGAAAGATTAGGATTTGCATCGACATGAGGATGCCAAATCGAGCCATAAAACGAGAGAGACAGCTCACACCAACGGTAGACGACATCCTCACTGATTTAAATGGATCACAATGGTTCTCGAAGTTGGACCTTAACGCTGGATACCACCAGCTAACGCTGGCAGAGGAAAGCAGGTACATTACCGCGTTTTCTACTCATCTGGGATTGCGTCGATATAAGAGGTTAAACTTTGGAATATCGTCAGCAGCAGAAATATTTCAGAACGCAGTGAGGGAGATCCTGTCAGGCCTACAAGGTGTCCTTAATGTCAGCGACGACATTCTTATTCATTCGAAAACCCTTGAAGAACACCACCGACGACTCCGAGCCACGCTCCAGCGGCTGGCGGAGCATAATGTGACCCTGTATAAGGGTCACATTATAATTTTTCTGCAAAACGATTGACTTCTTTGGATACGTATTCAGCTCAGAGGGTGTCAAGGTAGACCCTAGAAAATCCCAAGCACTACAACTAGCCCCTGCTCCCACCAATGCTCCGGAGGTTCGGAGTTTTCTGGCGACGCTTTATCCCGAACTTAGCTACGATTGCGGAACCATTGCGAAGCCTCACAAAGAAAGAGACCCCCTGGAAGTGGACAGCAGAGGAGGACAGTGCTTTCAAACTAGTGAAGGCTACCCTACTAGACAGCACAACCATGGCGTACTTTGACACCACTCGCACCACAGAACTGCTAGTAGATGCCAGTCCGGTGGACCTCGGAGCTCTACTCACCCAAGAAACTGAACCAGGGACGTGGAGCCCATTAGCATTTGCCAGCAAGGCACTCACTGCGACAGAAGCCCGGTATTCACAAATAGAACAAGAAGCACTGGCTATCAAGTGGGCATGCAACCACTTTCACTTATATGTGAGCGGACATCCTTTTCGAGTAATTACCGATCATCAACCTCTCGTCCCGTTATTCAAAGGGACAGCGCCACATCCACCACCCAGGAGAGAAAGATGGGCCATTCAATTACAGCATTACCAAATGGAACTGATATACCCGCCAGGTGCAAAGAACCCTGCAGACTTCCGATCTCGGCACCCAGCAATGACGTTCGAAGGAGAAAGTGACCAAGAAGCAAAGACAGAAGAATTCGTAAACATGGTCACCTAGTGGTCATGTCCACGAGCCATATCAATAGAGGAAGTAAAGGAACAGATGAACCATGATGCGGTCCTTCAACGCGTAGCTGACGCCCTGAAGAATGGATCTTGGGAAGGATTTCTCACAAACATCCTGGGGTGGAGTGAACCTGAAAGGACTCGCATGGGGAAATTCTGAAAAATTCATAACGAACTTAGATCCGCAGAGAATGGAATCGTGTTGAAAGGCAGATGCATTGTCATACCACAAAGTTTGCAAGAACGAGCGACGACACTTGCCCATGAGGGGGATCAAGGCATCGAGAGAATGAAGTCCAGAATGAGGGAAAAGGTGTGGTTCCCGGATCTAGAAGGCAGCGTGGACACAGTCGTACGTAACTATCGAGCCTGTCAAATCACAAGTAACGCCGAGGCCACAGCACCGGTAATCACCGAAGACCCAGCACCGTCGCCATGGTCATGGATAAGCCTTGACTTCGGAAGTTTCCCTGATGGGCAGGTCACAGCTGTTCTCATTGATAGTTATACTAAGTATCCACTAGTCAAAGTATTACCGTCCACCGCATTTTCCAACTTGCAACCTGTCCTAGAAAAATCATTCGCATTATTCGAACTACCACATGTCATCAAGACCGACAATGGGCCCCCGTTCCAAGGCGGTGAGTTCAAGGATTTCTTAGCCCGTGTAGGAATCAAGCATCACCGGATCACCCCTCAGTGGCCTCAAGCCAACGGTGAGGTCGAACGATTCATGCGCACCATAAACAAAATACTGCGCATAGCGACGGCTGAAGGAACGGACCCAGAAGTGGCTTTACAACATTTCCTGCGGGATTACCGCAGCACACCCCATTCATGCTAACCGGACCGCGACGAGACATGCTGCCCATGTCTGACGACTGGCGGCCAGAACCTAACGATCCAGCCGCTACACGAACACGAAGACAGAAAACGAATGACAGAGCAAGCCATCAATCAATCAATCAAAGCATTTATATAGCGCACTACTCACCCGGAGGGTCTCAAGGCGCTGGGGAGGGGGGGTCCGCTACTGTTCGAACAGCCAGGTCTTGAGCTGCTTCCTGAAGGCGAGGTGATCTTGGGTCAGGCGGAGGTGGGTCGGGAGGGCATTCCAGGTCTTGGTGGCCAGGTAGGAGAAGGACCTTCCTCCTGTTGTGGCTCTTCGGATGCGGGGGATGGCGGCGAGGGCGTGGCTGGTCGACCGAAGCTGGCGGATGGGAGTGTAGAAGTTGAGGCGGCTGTTGAGGTATCATGGGGCCTTGGTTGTGTAGGGCTTTGTGAGCGTGGGTGAGGAGACGGAAGGTGATTCTCTTGTTGACCGGGAGCCAGTGCAGGTTTCTCAAGTGTCCGGAGATATGGCTGTGTCGGGGGATGTCGAGGATTAGTCTTGCTGAGGCGTTCTGGATCCGCTGGAGTCTCTTCTGGAGCTTGGCGGTGGTTCCGGCGTAGAGGGCGTTGCCGTAGTCAAGTCGGCTGGTGACGAGGGCCTGGGTGACCGTCTTCCTGGTCTCGGTGGGGATCCACCGGAAGATCTTACGTAGCATGCGCAGGATATTGAAGCAAGACGAGGAGACGGCGTTGACTTGTCTGGTCATGGAGAGGGAGGAGTCCAGGATGAAGCCCAGGTTGCGTGCGTGGTCTGTCGGTTTGGGTGCGCTGCCCAGGGCGGGGGGCCCCCAGGAGTTGTCTCAGGCAGAGGGTGAGGAGCCCAGGATGAGAACTTCCGTCTTGTCTCAGTTCAGTTTCAAGCGGCTGGCCGTCATCCACTCGGCTACGTTTGTCATCCCTTCGTGTAGGTTGGCTCTGGCGGTGGCGGGGTCCTTGGTGAGGGAGAGGATCAGCTGAGTGTCGTCGGCGTAGGAGATGATGTTGTGGTTGTGTTGGCGTGCGATTGCCGCGAGGGGGCTCATGTAGACATTGAAGAGGGTGGGGCTGAGCGAGGAGCCCTGAGGAACGCCGCAGATGACTTCGGTGGCTTCTGATCTGAACGGGGGTAGGCGGACTCTGTGTCCTCCCGGCGAGGAAGGAGATGATCCAATCCAGTGCCTTCTCCTGGATTCCGACGTTGCTGAGGCGCTGCACTAGGGTGCGGTGGCAGACAGTGTCGAATGCCGCGGAGAGGTCCAGGAGGATGAGGGCCGCTGTTTCTCCGTTGTCGAGCAGGGCTCGGATGTCATCGGTGGCTGCGATAAGGGCGGTCTCGGTGCTGTGGTTGGCCCGGAAGCCAGACTGCGAGGGGTCGAGGGATCCGTTCGTCTCGAGGAAGGCGGCCAGCTGCTTGTTGACGGTCTTTTCGATGACTTTGGCAGGAAACGGGAGGAGCGAGATGGGGCGGTAGTTTTTGAGTTCGGTGGGGTCCGCTGTTGGTTTCTTCAGTAGAGCGCTGAGTTCGGCGTGCTTCCAGCTAATAGGGAGGGTTGCGGTGTCAAAGGAGGTGTTGATGATGTCCCGCAGGTGGGGTGCGATGACAGTGTCGGTCTTGTTGAAGACGTGGTGAGGGCAGGGGTCGGTTGGTGATCCGGAGTGGATGGTGTTCATCGTGCGGATGGTGTCTTCGGTGCTGATCGGGGTCCAGGTGCGGAGTGTGGTGGTGGGGGGCGTCGGTGCGGTCGTGGGGAGCGTTGGTTGAGTGCTGAAGCTGTTGTGAATGTCAGTGATCTTGTTGTGGAAGTAGGAGGCGAGGGAGTTGCAGAGGTCTTGAGATGGGGTGATGTCATTGTTTCCGGCGTTGGGGTTGGAGAGCTCTTTAACGATGTTGAAGAGTTCCTTGCTGTTGTGTGCGCTGTTGTCTAGTCGGTCCTTGAATGCAGTTTTCTTGGTGGCGTGGATCAGTTGATGGTGTTTTCGGGTGGCGAGCTTGAGGGTGGTCATGTTGTCAGGTGTTGGGTCTCTGCGCCAGGCTCTCTCGAGGACTCTGCAGTTCTTCTTGGAGCTCTTGAGTTAGTCGATGAACCAGGGTGCTTTCTTGCTGCCGGGTCTGCTAGGCGGGGTCCTTAGTGGGGCGAGGTCGTCTGCGCAGCTGCTGATCCATTTCTTGAGGTTGTCGGCGGCCTGGCTGGGGTCCGCTGAGCTGGTGGGGGGGTGCTGGCTCAGGGATGCGGCGAGCTGGTCGGCTGCGATCTTGTTCCAGCTTCTGCGTGCGACTTGTTGCTGGTGGTGGTGGACCGTTGTTCTTCTGAAGCTGAAGTGGATGCAGCTGTGGTCCATCCAGTGGAGTCCGGTGGCGTGGCTGAAGGCGATATCCTTGCTGGATGAGAAGACGGGGTCGAGTGTGTGTCCGGCGTAGTGGGTGGGGGTGGTCACCAGCTGCTTGAGACCGAGGTTGGCGAGGTTGTCCAGCAGGGTGGCGGTGTTGCGGTCCTTGTTGTTCCCCGAGGAGCAAGTTGAGGTCCCCGAGGAGGATGTAGTCGGCGGAGGGGAGGGCGTGCGGGCTGATGAAGTCGGCGATGTCTTCGCTGAATTGTGTGCATGGTCCCGGGGGTCTGTAGATGAGGGTGCCTCTGAGGGTGGTCTTGGGGTTGATGTGGATCTGGAAGTGCAGGTGTTCGGTGGGCGCGAGGGTGTCGACGGTGTTGGTCGTGATGCGGATGGTGTTCCTGTGGATGATGGCGATGCCTCCTCCTGTCTGGTTGACGCGGTCCCTCCGGATGATCTTGTAGCCGTCCGGGATGGCGATGGCGATGTCGGGCGCTGAGGAGGCGTTGATCCAGGTTTCCGTGAGGAATGCGACATCCGGGGATGTGGTGTCGAGGAGGTTCCAGAGTTCGACGGCGTGTCTGTGGACGGAGCGGGTGTGGAGTAGGATGCACTTCAGGTGGTTGCTGCTGGTGCTCGGCTTGGCGGGTGTGGTGCAGGTCCGGATGCAGGTGAACTTGCAGGAGTGGCAGCTGAAGGGTCCGTGGGTTCGTCTCGGTGTGGCTCGGTGGCATCCCGAGATCCGTCCGGTGTTGAGTGCGTTGAGTTTGGTGGTGGTGTAGGTCCGGCGGGGGGGCTGGCGTCTGTGGGGGCCAGGGGTCCTGGCACTGGGCGCGGTCCAGGCACGGACGGGCTTACCTTTGGCGCGCCTTCGGCGCACAATCGGCGCGTCACCGCTGCGCGTATGCACGGTCGCCATTTATGGCGAAGTGGGAGGGAGGGAGGAGCAGCTGGGAGGCGGGAGTGGGGAGGGCACAGAAGGTAAAGGGGGCGTGGCCGCACGCAGGCGGCGGGAAGCGGGGAGCGGGGCGGGGGGTACAGGGGCACAGAGAACGGCACAGAACAACGCTAAGGCACACACTATGGGAAATAGGCAGACAATATGGGGGACAGAACAGAAAGGGAAAGACGATAAAAGCAGCACAAAAGTAAATCACACGCAAGATATTACGGCGGGGGGCGGGGTCGCCGGGGCGGGCTCAGCCAGGCTGAGGACAGCAGCGGGGGGACGCACACGCTACAGCTGGTGGCCGTGCGGCGCGGGGGTGTCCTGAGGTCAGGTCACACTCACCTGCGCTGCACGGTCGCCATTTATGGCCAAGTGGGAGGGAGGGAGGAGCAGCTGGGAGGGCACAGAAGGTAAAGGGGGCGTGGCCGCACGCAGGCAGCGGGGCGGGGGGTACAGGGGCACAGAGAACGGCACAGAACAACGCTAAGGCACACACTATGGGAAACAGGCAGACAATATGGGGGACAGAACAGAAAGGGAAAGACGATAAAAGCAGCACAAAAGTAAATCACACGCAAGATATTACGGCGGGGGGCGGGGTCGCCGGGGCGGGCTCAGCGAGGTTGAGGACAGCAGCGGGGGGACGCACACGCTACAGCTGGTGGCCGTGCGGCGCGGGGGTGTCCTGAGGTCACCCATTGATGAAGAGCCAGAGTCCAGGTAATTGATCCAGGGTGTTGTGTGTTGCTATGGAATCGGTGGAGCGGAGGGAAATTCCGAACTCCTTATGAGCCAGGAGTATGGACCGTCAAGTCGAAAAAGGGGACGGCAATCACTGCTGAACGTGACAGCGAGACAATAACCAGAAACAGTTAATGGTTCAAAGAAATTGCACCTCCTGTCATAACATTCCGCAGGACAAATGTATCTGGAACCTCTGAGGTACAAAGTGACGAAGCCGGAGGCAGCTCTGATGACGTTCCGTCTCAAGGTCCAACGGACCCTTCATTTTCGGAAGCCCCCAGCCCCGGATCAACGACCAGCTGTAAAGAACAATTGAGTCCAAGGCGAGAGCCTGAGAGCCGCCGGCACCACTACAACCTCAGGCGAAATCCTCAACCGAACAAGAGACTAACTGATTTTGTATGTTCATGAACATTTCCTGTTGAAGCTGTTTGAAGAACCAAGTTGGGATGGGATGTAGCAGTCTAGTTGCTCGCTCCCTAGGAGCGGTCTCCCCCGGAAGCACCAGCTAACTATGTATCACTCTCTGGCCAGGCGTGGCCAGAGAGCATAAATAAGGGGGCCGGGGTCGCTTGTGACTTCCGGCTCGCACCACCATACATGAGAGTCTGTCGTCTTTATTTGAGTGTGGGTTTGCCAGTATACTGGTATTTCCAAATATTATCATTTGCGAGTCTGTGAGCATTTCATTGCACCCTTACAGTGTTAAACTGCATATTTTGCAAAAATCAGGCAGGTGCCCAAGTTGGAAGAGGCAGCCAAGTGATTTGCTCCTCATCGTAATAAGCACAGGAGCGGCACTGGAAGACGAGAATGCCTAACATATGTAAACACCCACGACTTTCAGTGACCAGTCACGTCTCCTACTCCCACCAGAGTGTCACTTTGGGTCTTTAAGTAGGCTGCAGCACAGCGGATGTCGCGAGCAAGAGCTCTCGGGTCTCTGAAGAGGGTGTTTGAGGTAATGAGGAGTTCATGGTTTGATGCGTTTCTGTACTCGTAAAATTGCGCAGAGTAAAGCCCCCGAATCTCCAGTGATCGCACGTCATGACCTGCGGAGGCACGAGCTTCATACATGGCACCGGTAAGTACTGGATGTGTCCCTCGCACCGAGAACAGCCACAAGAAGAAGGTATTTTTGTAGTATGACAATTATTTACTGGGATCTGTACTGGGGTAACCTCATTCAGCTCACGCCACCAGGGAGTCACTAAATGCCGTCGCGCTCGTGCCTCAAACTCACAAGTCTCTGCGACACCCCTAATTGAGCCGCGCAGCCTGTGTGTGCAGTCTTTCACTCTTTTTTCTGAGCACTCTCCAGCGCTACCTCGAGTGACTCAACTCAGAGATTGCTGTGTCACGAGCATAGCGTTACAAACGCTCCACTGTTTACCAGCATGCTGGGTTTCCTTTACCGCCCACATTTCTCTCTATCGTATGGGACTGCATGTAAACACCTTAGACGCGTGGGGCTCTGCCTCCAGGAATCCATACCCATTCAGGGCTCTAAAGAAATCCAACGGTTCTTCTAACCTAGTTTATACTTTAAATGGCCGGATCCGCCGCATATTTTCAGTAAACAAAGGGAGAGACATGCGATTTGTTGCTGTTCAAGAAAGCTTTAATTTAAAAAGTCCATGTCTGTAACCAACAAACCCAACTGCATCCTTCCTCAGTCCCCCTACACTTCCGGAGAGTTGAACACTACTCTGTGGTTTTACCAAAACGAAAACAAAGTTCCAGGAAGGAAAACGGCCATATCGCAGAGGTCGGGTATGAAAATCAAGGAAGCAAGCTAAGGACGTCCAACACCTAGGCTTGCAGCAAGCAGCACCCGGAGCTCTCCATATACAAGAAGCTCCTGCCATTGTCCCGCGACTGCTGTATGGGCACGCTGCAAATACAAACCCCGCCATTGTCGCACATTATTCATTAAAGAAAATAGTGCTCACAGACTAAATAAAGCAGCTCATATAACAAATGAAGTAAAAGGGCCAGTCGTTATGGGCCCTAACAAATGATATGATACAGGATTTGTATAGCGCACTATCACTCCAAGGAGCATCTTGGCGCTATGACTCAACTAAGCTGATGAGGATGTTCCCAGCTATACTGTCTCCAGAAAAAGAAAATTCACATCAGTAATTTGCATGCTGAAACCGACAGACTATATATCCTGGTCTTTAGGGATTTCCTAAACCCTTGTTTCGGATGTGATCTCACGTAGCTTGTAATGTAATGTAATGTAACCGGTTTAATAAAGCGCATGGTTACCCGGAGGCATCCCAGCGCTGCACTAGAATCAGGCTCAAGAAGGAGAACGGAAGACAGAAGGTCACTTGGGGAAAAGAAAGGTTTTCAAAAGCATCCGGAAACGCGAATGGCAGGGTTCCATGCGCAGTTTAGAAGGAAGGCGTTCCACAGTGAGGCCGCGTTAACGAAGAAACGGCGGCCTCCTGTGCGTGTATTCTTGAATCTTGGCACTCTGGCCAGGCACTCATTATCAGAGCGCAGGGGCCTATTAGCCTTGTAGGGCGTGACTAGACTCTTCATGATAGAGGGTCCCTTACTTTGAAGGAGTTTATGAGCGATACATAAAGATTTAAACGTAATCCTTTCACGAATGGGGAGCCAGTGAAGCGATTTGAGTGCTGGTTTTGCTGACGTCCTAGCTGAGGTACCCATTAATAGCCTAGCTGCGGCATTTTGAGTCTGTTGAAGTTTGTTGATGGTGGCTTCAGGGGCCCCCAAAAAATTGGCATTACTGTAATCTAATCTGGACAAAACTAGTCCTTGTACTAGCAGCTTCCTAGAATACTGCGGAAGGAGAGGAAGAACTTTTCGGGCAGACCGTAGAAGGCCAAAACAGATTCCTGCCGGTTTTTTTGCTAGTGTTTTAAACGAGAGATCCTGTTCCAACCAGACCCCTAAGCTTTTAATTTATTTTTTGGGGCTGGGAAGATCCCCCAGACAAGCAGGCCAGATGGTAGTAGGTATGGAGGTGCCCTTGTGACCTAGTAACATGATTTCGTTTTTTGACCCGTTCAATTTGAGAGAGGAATCACACATCCAGGCATGTATTTTCGTCAAGCAAGAGCGAAAACTGTCCGGGCATCGATCAAGTTGGGAGAGTGAGACGACCAGTTGGGTGTCGTCTGCATAACTTCCAATTTTAATCCCAAACGGGACAACCACATCCTCCAGGGGGGCCATGTACACATTAAACAATGTGGGGCTTAAAGACAAGCCCTGCGGCACGCCACACTGGAGGGGGATTGAGGCAGATCGTGAATTGTCTTCCCAGACATGAAAGGTGCGATTGTTCAGATAAGATGTTAACCAAGCCAGGGCGGACCCCCTTACTCCCACCTCAGCCAGGCGCTGGATAAGGACACGGTGATTAACCGTATCAAAGGCTGCACTCAGATCTGGGAGGATCACTGCCACTGATCCTCCCGAATCCAAGATGCACCTTGCCTCCTCGATGACAGAGAGGAGGGCCGTATCCGTGCCCTGGCCTGGGCGGATTCCGGTTTGAGAGCTCAGCAGTAGTTCGTTTGACTCCAGTAGGTGGGATAGTTGGAAATTCACAAAACACAAAAAGAGCAGACCAGGTCAAGGGTTAGTGTATGACTAAATGGATAGCTGTGTGGCAATAGGACATACGTGTGGGCAAATGCTGCTGACGCACAAGTGCTAGAACAATTCCCATCAGACCACCCTTGTTGGTGGATTTTACGTCACGTGGGAATTGATAAACATGCCACTCCACACCCGACCAATTAGTGTCAGTGCAGGAGTGAATGTCAAGACTCTAGCCATGTTGTTCATCAGCAAAAGATGTCAGTATAGTGCAGTGCTCAAGTGCTTGTAAATAAAATTGACTACCAAGATTCTAGAGGCGTTCTTAAATAGAAATCTACGTGTCAATGCTTAAAAACCCGCCCGGTAGTGAAGACTACCCTGTGGCGCTGTGTGTAATGGTCGACATGTTTCTGCCTATAGGGGAAATTCCCCGGCTTTCTTCAGGACCTTAAGTGTAATATAGCTACTGCAAATATAAATGATGTATTAGATCAAGAAAGTTACAAATGTACGTGAAAAACACATTACATATCTACCAGGAACTTAACGCTCTAAAGTCCACTGTGGGAAGGGAACCATGTCTTCTTCCTATCAAAAAGCAAAAATGATTGTCAACAACACAAGATCGCACACATATAACCGCAAACACACACATAACCCATATAGTTACATCCACTTGCATGAACAATTTCGTTCCGCATTGTTAAACTAGCATCTTAGTTAAATCACTTAGAGGCATTTCCTCACAGTGATACTCACCCAGCTTTGTGTGGGTGAAGGCCTCACCTCACCCGGCAACCGCTCGGGAACATGAGGCCCCGCTCTGTAGTGTAGAAAAGAGGATACCGTCAGCGCTAGACTTAACTGTATCTAACCAAATTGGTCTACACCAACTAACCCAACAGACGTGTGATAGTGTTAGCACCGTCAAACCGCTTTAAGGAATTCAGGAGATATAATAACGCCTGAATTCGAAATGTGCTTTTTACACAGACCATGATTAAATAGCCAGCGCACATTTCGACAGACTACATAGTAATGTCTGCTTGCGCCTTGATTTTGGTAAATATTGGTACAATTTGGATTGACAATTAATTACGGCGTGCATTATCATAGCACCCTGCTTTAACTTGCCTGCATGACTCCCTTTCTGCACATGCCCATTTGCTTAGTGTCTCCAGCTGGATCACGTGTACCTAGTTCTGGCTACCATCAGCCCAGGAAATACGTGACACTTGAATGCGGGTCTAATAATTAGCATTGACTCCCCTATGAGCAACACGGTCATGCTCCCCCTTTATTAACTTTAGCGGTTTTGATAATACCGGCAAGTACTTCGTGAAACACACTGCGCATGCGTGTAGCTTTAGTCGCACTGCGCGTGCGTATAGATATAGCGGCCCGGATTAGGTGCGCGACTTTGTATTTCCGCCTGATTGGAGGATAACTCCTGTGGTCCTTCCAATGATTACACGCTATATAAGGAAGGAGGGGTTTATTCAAAGCTCACCTCCGTTTCCGCTCGGGCGTACTACTAGGGGTACCGACGGATAGGTGAGTTTGTTTTCCATGCCTATACTTTTTTGTGAAGCGCCACGATTGCTGACATCCCAGACGGTCCTTTTCGATTTAGAGACCATGTTCTCTACACAGGACGCTGTTTGCTATTATTTTACTGGCGTTCACCACATAGGACGCTGTCCGCTATTAGTTAACAGGAGTTCCCCACATTGGAGGGCTAACTCATCCGTGCAGGGGTAATTAATTGCTCTGCTAATGAATGTATACAGCCTGCATTATTTTGACGATTACCAGCCATTGCTGATGTCTTGTAATTTAATGAGGCTGCTCGAAAGAGTCAGGAAGTCATGCATTGGCACGTATGAGTGCCTAGTTACGCCTTACATCTTCTCAGCCACCAAGTGATGCAGAAGCTATCATTAATGCCTATAGTGTGGTTCATAGTTTGATAGTTTTTTTACAAAAAAGTACTTTTGCTCAATTTTTAAGTGTCTCATCATGGCCGGTCAGGGCCCTTAAAGCGGTTTGACGGTGCTAACACTATCACACGTCTGTTGGGTTAGTTGGTGTAGACCAATTTGGTTAGATACAGTTAAGTCTAGCGCTGACGGTATCCTCTTTTCTACACTACAGAGCGGGGCCTCATGTTCCCGAGCGGTTGCCGGGTGAGGTGAGGCCTTCACCCACACAAAGCTGGGTGAGTATCACTATGAGGAAATGCCTCTAAGTGATTTAACTAAGATGCTAGTTTAACAATGCGGAACGAAATTGTTCATGCAAGTGGATGTAACTATATGGGTTATGTGTGTGTTTGCGGTTATATGTGTGCGATCTTGTGTTGTTGACAATCATTTTTGCTTTTTGATAGGAAGAAGACATGGTTCCCTTCCCACAGTGGACTTTAGAGCGTTAAGTTCCTGGTAGATATGTAATGTGTTTTTCACGTACATTTGTAACTTTCTTGATCTAATACATCATTTATATTTGCAGTAGCTATATTACACTTAAGGTCCTGAAGAAAGCCGGGGAATTTCCCCTATAGGCAGAAACATGTCGACCATTACACACAGCGCCACAGGGTAGTCTTCACTACCGGGCGGGTTTTTAAGCATTGACACGTAGATTTCTATTTAAGAACGCCTCTAGAATCTTGGTAGTCAATTTTATTTACAAGCACTTGAGCACTGCACTATACTGACATCTTTTGCTGATGAACACCATGGCTAGAGTCTTGACATTCACTCCTGCACTGACACTAATTGGTCAGGTGTGGAGTGGCATGTTTATCAATTCCCACGTGACGTAAAATCCACCAACAAGGGTGGTCTGATGGGAATTGTTCTAGCACTTGTGCGTCAGCAGCATTTGCCCACACGTATGTCCTATTGCCACACAGCTATCCATTTAGTCATACACTAACCCTTGACCTGGTCTGCTCTTTTTGTGTTTTGTCACTTTCAAGTAGGGGAGCGAGCAGACAGGTCATAAAAGATTCCCCTTGACCCCCCACACCCCGTTTTTTTATGAGTATTCAGAGCAACTGCATGGTTGCGGGTCTATATATATATATTTTGGATGCATCTCCCGTTGATTTTGCATCCCCGTAGCTCACCCAACTGAATTGTGCGTGATGCCGTATCCGTCCACCTTTTTTTCTGACCCCCCAGCCTTCTGTGACACGTAAATGAGCATACAAAGGGATCGATGGATCTAAGCAACCAACATCTGACCCACTATTAGGATGTGCCATTTCTCAGCTAGAGTGATCCACCCTGATGTGTGCTTGTTCTCCTAGAACAAGCTCTGTACTCGGGAGTAGCGTTATTATATCTCCTGAATTCGAAATGTGCTTTTTACACAGACCATGATTAAATAGCCAGCGCACATTTCGACAGACTACATAGTAATGTCTGCTTGCGCCTTGATTTTGGTAAATATTGGTACAATTTGGATTGACAATTAATTACGGCGTGCATTATCATAGCACCCTGCTTTAACTTGCCTGCATGACTCCCTTTCTGCACATGCCCATTTGCTTAGTGTCTCCAGCTGGATCACGTGTACCTAGTTCTGGCTACCATCAGCCCAGGAAATACGTGACACTTGAATGCGGGTCTAATAATTAGCATTGACTCCCCTATGAGCAACACGGTCATGCTCCCCCTTTATTAACTTTAGCGGTTTTGATAATACCGGCAAGTACTTCGTGAAACACACTGCGCATGCGTGTAGCTTTAGTCGCACTGCGCGTGCGTATAGATATAGCGGCCCGGATTAGGTGCGCGACTTTGTATTTCCGCCTGATTGGAGGATAACTCCTGTGGTCCTTCCAATGATTACACGCTATATAAGGAAGGAGGGGTTTATTCAAAGCTCACCTCCGTTTCCGCTCGGGCGTACTACTAGGGGTACCGACGGATAGGTGAGTTTGTTTTCCATGCCTATACTTTTTTGTGAAGCGCCACGATTGCTGACATCCCAGACGGTCCTTTTCGATTTAGAGACCATGTTCTCTACACAGGACGCTGTTTGCTATTATTTTACTGGCGTTCACCACATAGGACGCTGTCCGCTATTAGTTAACAGGAGTTCCCCACATTGGAGGGCTAACTCATCCGTGCAGGGGTAATTAATTGCTCTGCTAATGAATGTATACAGCCTGCATTATTTTGACGATTACCAGCCATTGCTGATGTCTTGTAATTTAATGAGGCTGCTCGAAAGAGTCAGGAAGTCATGCATTGGCACGTATGAGTGCCTAGTTACGCCTTACATCTTCTCAGCCACCAAGTGATGCAGAAGCTATCATTAATGCCTATAGTGTGGTTCATAGTTTGATAGTTTTTTTACAAAAAAGTACTTTTGCTCAATTTTTAAGTGTCTCATCATGGCCGGTCAGGGCCCTTAAAGCGGTTTGACGGTGCTAACACTATCACACGTCTGTTGGGTTAGTTGGTGTAGACCAATTTGGTTAGATACAGTTAAGTCTAGCGCTGACGGTATCCTCTTTTCTACACTACAGAGCGGGGCCTCATGTTCCCGAGCGGTTGCCGGGTGAGGTGAGGCCTTCACCCACACAAAGCTGGGTGAGTATCACTGTGAGGAAATGCCTCTAAGTGATTTAACTAAGATGCTAGTTTAACAATGCGGAACGAAATTGTTCATGCAAGTGGATGTAACTATATGGGTTATGTGTGTGTTTGCGGTTATATGTGTGCGATCTTGTGTTGTTGACAATCATTTTTGCTTTTTGATAGGAAGAAGACATGGTTCCCTTCCCACAGTGGACTTTAGAGCGTTAAGTTCCTGGTAGATATGTAATGTGTTTTTCACGTACATTTGTAACTTTCTTGATCTAATACATCATTTATATTTGCAGTAGCTATATTACACTTAAGGTCCTGAAGAAAGCCGGGGAATTTCCCCTATAGGCAGAAACATGTCGACCATTACACACAGCGCCACAGGGTAGTCTTCACTACCGGGCGGGTTTTTAAGCATTGACACGTAGATTTCTATTTAAGAACGCCTCTAGAATCTTGGTAGTCAATTTTATTTACAAGCACTTGAGCACTGCACTATACTGACATCTTTTGCTGATGAACACCATGGCTAGAGTCTTGACATTCACTCCTGCACTGACACTAATTGGTCGGGTGTGGAGTGGCATGTTTATCAATTCCCACGTGACGTAAAATCCACCAACAAGGGTGGTCTGATGGGAATTGTTCTAGCACTTGTGCGTCAGCAGCATTTGCCCACACGTATGTCCTATTGCCACACAGCTATCCATTTAGTCATACACTAACCCTTGACCTGGTCTGCTCTTTTTGTGTTTTGTCACTTTCAAGTAGGGGAGCGAGCAGACAGGTCATAAAAGATTCCCCTTGACCCCCCACACCCCGTTTTTTTATGAATAGTTGGAAATTCACCAATCTTTCTGTGATCTTACTGAGTCCTGGGAGTAGTGAAATAGGTCTAAAATTTGCCATCTCCAATGGGTCAAGATGAGGTTTCTTTAAAAGGGCCTTCACAATGGCCCCTTTCCACCTTGGCAGGACAATGCCCTGGGAAAGTGAGGTGTTAATAAGCTCAGTTGCCGGTTTAGCAATGGTAGTGGCGATCTGTTTAAGAAACCGCATAGGGACCGGGTCACTAGGGGAGGCGCTTTTCATAGCTGCTAGGACTTTAAGAAATTCCTCACCTGAGACTGGATTGAAAGCATTAAGCTGAGGGCCCACGGCAGGGAGCAGGCTGTCAGCGTTTGCATGGCTGACCGATTGAGGCAGGGTAGTTAAGATGTTTTTAATTTTTGAATCGAAATAGTTGGCAAGTTCATTGCATTTGGCTCCTGACGTATCTTGAGACAATGGGGGGTCAGGGACCTTCAGTAGTTCTTTGACAATCTGATAGGATTCTCTGGTGGAGTTAGAGGAGCTTTTAATTCTTTCGTCAAAGAATACTGTCTTGGTGTTTCTAAGGGCGATTTTATATGCTCTAATAGCAGCACGGTATGTATCTTTATTTGCATTGCTCCAATCTTTCCTCCAGGTGCGCTCGAGCTTCTTACAGTCTTTCCTTAACACCTTCAGTGCTAAGGCAATTCCCCCTCTGTGCTGACTTTTCATTTACTCCATTTCTCATGACGAGCTCAGCTCGTCATGAGCACACGACCAGTGTACTGCATGACGAGCTGAGCTCGTCATGAGCATCGAAGGGGTTAAGATTCTGAGCTCAGGAGTGTACCAGGGGGCAGAGCCTACTCTCCCAGTCTTTTTTCCCAGTCTTTTTTTTTTTGGTAAGACTAGGTCTAATGAGTTTGTGAGCCAATTTTTAAGGTTAGTATCAGCAACCACGGGGTCCGGGTCATGGGGGGGATGGAATGTTCAAGTGTGCAAGTCCAATTTTCGACGGAGAGCTTAGACCAAGCCCTCTCAAAAGTACAAGTACTAGGGGTTTGAGGTATTTCGAACTCGCCCTGCCAGGAGAAAGGGACCAAGAAATGATCTGACCAGGGGAGGGGGAAGGGGAGGTGGGGTTAGACTGAAATGACCGAATATTGGTGAAAACCGGGTCAAGAAGGTGGCCTTTATTAGGTGTGGCACCCGTATTAACTAGTCGCAGCTCGTATGATCTAAAATCAAGTTGGAGGTCCTCCGCCACTGCGTCTAGGGGGTCATTGAAGTGGAGATTAAGATCCCCTAGAATGGTAAAATTGGGGGAGGAGAGTAACTGTTTCTAGGAGGGAGTTAACAAAGTGGCTGGAATTCTCAGGGGGGCGATACACTAAAAGGCCTGTGAAAGAGGTGGTAGAAGATAATTGAAAGGAAAAAGGCAGCTTTCAGACTCCGCAATGCCGCCATCCTTCACTCTACAGACGAAGTGATCTCTGTACAGTATGGCCAGGCCGCCCCCAGAGTGAATTAAAAACCCCAGGGGGAGAGCCCGGACAATGTCAGCCTCTGAGTTAGAGGTTAACCATGTTTCCGTAAGGAACAAGATATCTAACTCGTGGTCCTGTAGCATAAAATTAATCTCCAGAGAGTGCTTGGGGAGGGACCTACAGTTCAATAGGGCCATGCGCAAATGAGTGGGGGCTGGAGAGTCCAGATTTAATCCCCGAGAATGAGAGCTGCAGAGACCACAGTGAGTATAGGTGTCTTCCTGCTTATGCACATAATGGCAGAGCGTATTCTTGGGGGGTCTCAATAGGAGAAGGTCCTTCCGTGAGTAACAGATATAGCCGTCAGCAGAAACGGGCATAGGTTCTGGCCCGGGGCCCAGCTGGGCACAGACGGGCTTGCCTCTGGCGCGCCGCTGCGCGGACGGGAAGTGCCGTTCATTTTATAGAGAGAGGGCCCCAAATCAGCCGTAGCACTAGAATGCTGTCCTGCTCCTCACCCAAGATGGCGCCCGATGTCTGCACCTGGGGGGGAGAGGAACGTCAACCTATCGAGCCCTAAATCGGCTCAGAAAAGCCCCTGCTTGCTGTTTAAACAATAGGGTGTCATCAAATTTGATCCCTAAATTTCGTGCTGCACTAATTGTGTTCGGCGGGGCTTCCGCGTCCTCTGGCCACCACTTTTGGGGCGAGAAGGAGTTGTTTAGTCCCACGAGGGGAGGTCCCACGAGGGGAGAGCAAGCAAGAGGATGTAAGCAGTTGTGCTGAAAGAGACAATTACGTGATCTTAAAAATGCGGCGATATTAAAACAAACTGGAATAACAATTCAGATTGAGTGCCCTAGCTCCCGGCTTCCGCCTCAGGAGCGCTAATTCTAGCAAGTTACCTGTCTTGCTCCAAGCGTCCAATTTATAGTGCGAGGGCCCCAAATCGGCCGTAGCACTAGAACGCTGTCCTGCTCCTCACCCAAGATGGCGCCCGATGTCTGCGCCTGGGGGGGAGAGGAACGTCAACCTATCGAGCCCTAAATCGGCTCAGAAAAGATAACAGAGGTCCCACGAGGGAAGAGCAAGCAAGAGGATGTAAATGCAGGCAGGTAAGTATGTAGCAGTTGTGCTGAGAGAGACAATTACGTGATCTTAAAAATGCGGCGATATTAAAACAAACTGGAATACCAATTCAGATTGAGTGCCCTAGCTCCCGGCTTCCGCCTCAGGAGCGCTAATTCTAGCAAGTTACCTGTCTTGCTCCAAGCGTCCAATTTATAGTGCGAGGGCCCCAAATCGGCCGTAGCACTAGAACGCTGTCCTGCTCCTCACCCAAGATGGCGCAGATGTCTGCGCCTGGGGGGGAAGAGGATCGTCAACCTATCGAGCCCTAAATCGGCTCAGAAAAGATAACAGAGGTCCCACGAGGGGAGAGCAAGCAAGAGGATGTAAATGCAGGCAGGTAAGAATGTAGCAGTTGTGCTGAGAGAGACCATTACGTGATCTTAAAAATGCGGCGATATTAAAACAAACTGGAATAACAATTCAGATTGAGTGCCCTAGCTCCCGGCTTCCGCCTCAGGAGCGCTAATTCTAGCAATTCTTCTTGTAAGGTAGTTTATTCCATGCCCTTGCGCCAATCACTGCAAGGGATTTACCTCCCTTCGTTGAAAGTCTAAATTTAGGGACAATAAGCAGGTTGGCAGTAGCGGACCTGAGATTTCGATAGGGGTGGTATCGTGCAAAACTTTTCCGGAGGTACATCGGGCCCTGCATGTGAAAGACCCTATAGGTAATAGTTAGGATCTTAAACAAAATGCGTTTGTGGATAGGGAGCCAGTGAAGGGCATCCAATGCGGCAGGATTTTCTAGGCCGTCAAAGTACCAGTCCAGCGGCCGCATGCTGGACCATCTGAAGTCTGTGCAGGGCCGATTTGTTTGACCCTGCATACAGGCTGTTACAGTAGTCCAGTCTTGATGTAATTAACGCTACTGTGACCGTGCGCCTAGCTGCCAGGGGGAGCAGATCAAAAAATTTCCTTAGGCCCTTTATGATGGTAAAGCAGGCGCCTGCTACCGCCCCTGCTTGCTGTTTAAACAATAGGGTGTCATCAAATTTGATCCCTAAATTTCGTGCTGCACTAATTGTGTTCGGCGGGGCTTCCGCGTCCTCTGGCCACCACTTTTGGGGCGAGAAGGAGTTGTTTAGTCCGAACAGCAAAATTTCCGTTTTGGCGGAGTTACACTTTAGATGATTATTGGTCATCCAAGCGAATGTCGCAGATAGGCAGTCTTAGGTATGTTCCGCATTAGCCATATCCTTATCCAGGACAAGGACTAGCTGCGTATCGTCAGCGTAAGCAATCGTGCTAATGTCAAATGAAGAGATTAATTTAATCAGGGGGACCATATAGAGATTAAAAAGTGTTGGGCTCAAACTTGAGCCCAGCGGTACCCTTGACTTCAGTACCTTTTCCTCTGATCAAAACTGCCCCAACGTAATTGCTTGACGCCTAAGCGTCAGGACGTTTTTAAGTCACTCCAATACGGTGCCTGCTATGCCCGCAATGGCCAAAAAGGATAGCATGGGACACCGTATCGAACGCTGCAGATAGGTCTAAAAGGATCAGGACAGCCTTCTTGCCCTGATCCAAAGCAGCTCTGTTGTAAACAGCAGGGCAGACTCTGTCGAACGTTGGGCTCTAAAGCCCGCTTGGTTGGTGTGAAGAATGTTATTCTCTTCTAGGAATGCTGTAAGCTGCTTGTTCACACAAGTTTCTGCCAATTTGCAAAGGGCTGGAAGAAGCGAAATAGGGCGCAAATTAGATAGGGTTGTGGGATCCTGTAATATCTTCTTCTGAATCGGTCTTACGGCTGCAACTTTCCATGGAGATGGAATTTCCCCCGACCGAAGTGATGAATTGATAATGGAGTTTATTGCAGGATTGGCCTCTTCAATTATAGCTTTTAACAGAACCGGGGGGCATGGATCAAATGGGGATCCTGCATTCATTAGAGATATGGCCTGGCGGGTGTCCTCCAGGCTAATCGGGGTAAAGGTTTTTAAACATGCTGTGCTAGAATCGGTTGTACCCCTAGACTCTAGGTCAGCCGGCTCAACCTGAGGGAAATCTTTTGTAAGATTGTATATTTTTTGTTCAAAGTAGTTAGCTATATCGTCGCAGAGGATCTGAGACGGTGGAATTTAGGGTTTCTGAAACTATTGACAATTTTTAAGATTTCCTTCTGCTTGTTTTTTGTGGCATCGATTGCGGTCGTGTAAAAGTCGACTTTCGCACGTTTGATCAAAGCATGATAGTGCCTCCTGGCCGTCTTTTACACCTCATGTTCATTGCTATCGTAATAGCGCCGCCATCTGCGTTCTAGAGTTCTGACTTCCCCTAATGTTTCTTTTAATGTTCTCGAGAACCAGGGCGCAGATTTCCTCCCCTGATGGGGTCTAGGCCTAGCACCTAAAGGTTTCATCTTGTTCCCTATTGCATTGATCCATCTCTCAAACCTCTGGTTATCTGTGGTGGTATTCCCTGACAGGGAGGGTTTACTCTCCTTCACCCAACTACAAAAATCAGGGTGGTCTATGATTTTACCCCAGCATGGAGTGGGCCTCCCTTTGCTTTGTGCCCCATTCTTCGTTGCCCCATTAATATTTACCCTAAGGCTGAATGCAATAGATTTGTGATCTAACCAGGTTTGAGTCAGGGGGGGCTCTACCATCATTGTGTCTAAGTTGGAACTAATGCATATCTAAAATATGCCCTGCTTTAGGAGTGGGTTCTAAAATTCGCATAGTTAGTCCAAGGACCTGCATTATCTCATTGAAACAAGTGACACTCGGATCGTTAATGTTGTCCAAATGAAGATTGAGGTCTCCCAATAGGGTGAAATTGGAGAACTTGAGTGTCAAATTGCTCAGTACTACCCCCGCACTTTCCAAGAATTGAGTAGGTTGACCCGGTAAGCGGTATACTAATGCTCCAGAAAAAGTGAAAGAATCGTGAGCCTGGATGCAGAAGCCGAGACTTTCGGCTCCTTTAATGTCCACTGGCTCCGTAGTTGTGCATGTTAAATGTTCTCGATAAATAATCGCTAAACCTCCACCCCGCTGTAATTGTCTGTCCAACCTCTGAATTTGGAAACCTGGTGGCAGGGCATGTACAATATCGGGATTAGACCATTCTCTTAGCACGTCTCGGTGACAAACAGACAGTCCAGGTCCCCTTCTACTATAATGTCATATACATGTAGTGTATTCTTACATATAGATCGTGCATTTATGAGACCTCCCTTTATAGTCTTGGGTGTCCCTTTCCCTCTCGAATTTTGATGGGGTACCAATACTTGTTTACAACCATAGCAACTAATAGGGCCTACCCAGGTGTCGACATTAAGAGCTTGATGACAGCGATTAGGCTGTTTATTTAAGGATAATATAAAGACCCTGGACATTTGATTGTTGTTAATTACCTGAGCAGCGTATCTGGCCCCTGGCCCGTCCTCAGCGCGGTCGGGCACAGACGGGCTGGACTTTGGCTTGACTTCGGCGCGACAGAGGTGCGCCCGCTGATCGCGTCCGCTGCGCGGAGGCATGTCCATCTGTCTTTATACTGGCGCCTGAAGCGCTAGAGCGCTGTGACTTGTATTCCCCCAACATGGCCGCTGTTGTGACACAGACGTCTCCTTCAGCACAGCACCTAACTCGGCTGAGAGAAGGGCGTCTGCGGGGTAAACTGTGTGCAGGCTACTGCAAGGAAGATCACAATTAAAATACGGCGCAAAGCAAGAATAACAAAGTATTTTAAAAAACAAAGCTACCACACATATAGTATGTTTCCCGGCTTTCCGCCTCAGGAGGACAGTAGAGTCTCACGATGCCACACGCTCCCTGCCTTTATACTGGCGCCTGAAGCACTAGAGCGCTGTGACTTGTATTCCCCTAAGATGGCCGCTGTTGTGACACAGACGTCTCCTTCAGCACAGCACCTAACTCGGCTGAGAGAAGGGCGTCTGCAGGGTAAACTGTGTGCAGGCTACTGCAAGGAAGATCACAATTAAAATACGGCGCAAAGCAAGAATAACAAAGTATTTTAAAAAACAAAGCTACCACACATATAGTATGTCTCCCAGCTTTCCGCCTCAGGAGGACAGTAGACAAGGCGGTACCAAGGAGGGACTAAAAAGCCTACTTACAAATAAGAAGCAAGGATTTATGAAAGACAATGACACAAGCCAATGACAACTATGGGAGGAGAGTGGGAGGGGCTTCCAGAGCATACCCTAATACAGCATGCTTCGCAGAGCGAGCAGAACATGCCCGCTGCCCTTAAGCTCGACCTAAAAAGGAATGGCCACCAACACACCCAATAGCACGGTATATATGCTAGTATCCTCACTTCCAGGGCAAATAGAGTCACAAATGGGTTCACACAACGCCACCATGGGGCACAAGACTTACTGCAAAACAATTTCCTGAAGTAGCAATCAGGGGCTTAAAAGCTAAAAAGGACAGGTCTTGTCTTTAAAATTCCCCAACTCTAAACAGCAAAGCCTAATTACTTGCCAAACTTCTCTACCATCCAAAAAATGGCAGTGCTCAGGAAAGACTAATCAGCATTTCCCAACTAAAAGGTCCTCATAGAATGTCTAAGGGTAGCCCTGACTCCATTTTCACTCACTGTCTGAGTCTCTACTCTCCAGTAACAATAAAACAGGCAGTACATTTCCTCAATCTGGGGAAGGTACCATGCTAAAACAGGCACGATCCGAAATGGATCCCACTGTTCCTTGCAGTCATACTAACAATACATTCATAGCCTTTCTAGAATATATGCCAGGCATTTCTGCACTCAACACGCAACATGGAATGCCATGTACTATTATCAGACAATATATTTTCCTAAAGCCGTAATCTATTTCTGTTGCAAGCCAGGCAAACCCAGTGTACCAAATGTTTGGACTACCTAAAACACCAGAAGCTCCTTCCCCAGACAACTGCGGTTCGGTCTTTCATAGTGTATTCTAAATTTTCATGAACCATTATCAAACTTCTATCAATTACAAATGCAAAAAGCATTGGCCATTTTGATACGCTATAATCAATGGTATAGGAATTTAGTCCATCTACTTTGCAGGATCTGTGAATGTACTCAAATAATCCTCTCAGAAAACAGATTGAGTGTGCAGTTCAGATTATACTGTATTACTTTACTTCTAGACACATTTGACTTATCTTACCCAGAAACATCTAAAATATCTTTTTGTAAAATGCACATAGGAAGCACTATGTTCTCACATTCTCCACTGCTTTCCATATTCTAAGGCAGTTGTTGGTTGCCAACAAATGACATCCTTTTGACTGCCGCACTAATTAGCTTCAGTTAACTAAAATCATGGTTACATGGCTGAAGGCTTATGGACATAACCCTGTGGTCTACATTCCAATAAAACCACGGGCTTCGCTATAGTCATATAAAACATGTGTGTGTTTTGCTTCAATAAAATGTCTAACAGCAACCTTTAAAATTAAGCCAAACATGCATTTTTCAGAAAAAGAAGTGCAAATGAGTACACAAACATAAGTATGGATTGATTTACCTTTTTTGGCTAGTTCTTCAATTTTATGGATGTACTTGCTTAATTCTTTTTGCAGCCGTCGAACTTCCTGCACGCTTTTATCTGCCTGTGCTTTGGGACTTGCCTTTGGGCCTGGCCCTGGATCATGGGTTGGTGGTGAATCTAAAATCAGTTGTTGTACATTGCCTCGATCTGGGGTGTAAACATACACTCTGGCACCGGAGCTGGTAATCTCTGCCTTGGCTGCTTGTTTGGCATGCTCCCCACGTTTAAAGCGAACATAGGTCTTTGATTTATTCCCAGCATTGACATTTTCGCAGGTTTCTTTCTTGCTCTGCTCCAGTGTTTTACTGTGTGATTTATTCTGATCCTCTTTAGCAAAATTTTCTTTCACCTTTTCCTCTAAATTCCTACGTTTGATGTCCCTTTTTGCCAGCTTAATTGCAAGATTGAGATTCTCCTCAGATACAACTGAGAAAGGGGTTGAATTGTTGGAACTCCTGCCATCACCATCAATATCATCCCTTGTGTGCTCATTAGACCGCCTCAGCTTTTCTATAACAATTGGATTGGGGATGGAATATCGGAAGGCCAAATTTGAGGGAAGAGTAGGTACATTCCTATTGAACTGGAGCTAAATAAAAGAAAACAAAAGCCATTAGATATTTTCCACAATGTGCAAAACATTTGACTTTTTACACAACTTCGTAGAAGGGAAAAGGTTCAACTACAAAAACGGAGTAAAGTGAGAAACTATTGAGAAAACAAATTCCTCACACCGAAGTGCAACTGTATGCTACAACCAGAACAGGAACACCAATTCGTTTGAACAGAGCACCTGTGTGGTTCACTGCAATTCTTTCTAAGATAAATAGTTTCAAATATTTATATATGGGTGGAAAATTAAAATCAAAGAGTTTCAACTTTTTAGGTTGTTAGAAAAATGAATAGAACATGTCTCACACAATAAAATCACATTTAAACACACAAAGACCCCAGAAAAGTAGCCAACTGAAACCAGGGGTAAATAATATGGCATTAAATTCCTAAGGATTAAGTGCAAGAGATGTCAAATAAAGCATTGCAGATTTAGGTGCATGGCAGTGGTCAAACGTAACCGTGATTAAACAATTTAGCCTTAATATCTGGCATTCAGATGGACTAAAAAAATAAAAACCTAATTATTTCTATATGTTAGGACATTCTAGATCCTCAATGTTTTTTTACTGCTCGGACTGCAAAGAACAGATTGTCTATTTCGCATATGTTGATTACATTACTTGTACTCGCTTTCTAGGGACTCCTGTCTTTTGTAACAATTACTCACCCAAGGTCCCTAGTGTATCGCCTTTGAGTTCCCTTGTTTCTTTAAAAAAAAATGCATAGTCATCTGGCCTACTAGGGATAGATTTTTTTTCCTCACACGTCATTGAATTTTCGCATACTTTCATGAGCCCCAATTTTGCCTCTCTCCCTCCCGCCATCAGCCAGAGTTTTATTTTAACTTCTTTATTTATGCAGTTTTTCAAGAACACAGACAGACACAAAATGCATGCTATTCAGTTGCCCAACAAGGGACCCCTCTTCTCCCCCCCCTTCAATTATTATAACACAAGTAAGAATTAATGGGATGTCAACTGACCAAGCAGATGATGAATCATTACAGCGAACCGTGTAGGTGAACAGCTCACTAATACCAAAGGTTTACTTGGATTCAGGGGTCTCCACCTGTACTCTACCATGCAACATCTAAGCAAGTATTGGCATGGCAGCTGCCCAAAATGCCAGATAGTCCACGAATTTGCCATCTCTCCTATACATTCTGATGATTGTCCCTTCAGCTATGCCCATTCTAGACTGTCCTTCACACATTTATTAATACTCAAGTGACATTTTCCTAACCAGGCAACGGTTATCTGCCTCTCAGCCAACAATAAAGCAAATTGCACTCGCTCCCGACAGGTCCATGCGAATAACAGAAATGATGCTCTATCCACCCTCCTGTCTCTCCATCTGTGACAGCCTGCAGATCAGGATGGGTAAATCTTATTCAACGTAAGCAGTGTTAAATAGGCAAAATGTAAGAAATAAAAGTGAATTTATTTAAATCTGGCATTACCTGAAACCCACTTGCCCATTTCACATGCTGATGCCCATTCCTTATCAGTGAGTGGGGCATCCAGGTCAGCTTCCCAGGCCTTAGCCTTTAGTAAGGGCCTGTTTGTATCAGATTTCATGGCTTTGTACATCAATGTGCCATGCTGCGGGATGCGGGCTAGTGTATTTAACATGGGTGGGGCATTGGGGAAATACATCCAAAGCTCTCTAGCCGTACAGGCTAGTTCGGCATATTATAGGAATTACACAGGCCCAACCCCAAAACAGTCTTGCGCAACCTGAAAGGGGATGACAGTTTCACCAGGATACAAGTCGCAAAGTAGACAGCAACATTCCAACCTTCATTTACCGATAGTCATAGCTCTGCTTATGAGATGGCAGGGCTGCACATCCGAGAAGTGTAGCTTCCTGGCAAAAGGTGCCAACCTTTTCCCAAATACATGCGGTTAGCCGCACTACATATGGGAGCACAAAATTAAACCCACTGCCCATAAGCTGGAGTTAACTAGTAACGCAGTATAAGTAGATTGGATTGGAATTTGGATTGTCCTGATACTTCAGGACAATCCAAATCCTGTAAAAAGGTGCAAAAACACAATACCTGGTGCCCATTCTCCCTCACTAATCAGCAGTGACCAGGTGTGGCAGAACAGCTTACAGGAAAAAGATAAGCTTAGGGTGTGGAATGCACCTATCTGGCTAGAGCGGAAGCCAGTCCTGTCCCAGAAGGTACTTTTTGGTGATGCTTCCTTGTCTTTGAAAAGAAAAGGAAAAAAGCAAGGCTTTGGAATTTAGCCAATTTCGAAAACCACAAAATGATGAAATGCTTGGTCGTAGACAGAAGGGTACGTTTTTTTAACTGTCTGTCTTTGCAATACTGTTTTTGATTCAATCATTCTTGTGATCTTAATATTGTGATATTTCCCATTATCTATTCTTATATTTAACATAACTAAAATTCTGCTCCCAGGAGATCAATGACTGATAGTCTCAGGTGGCTTAATTGATGAGGGAAAAAGCTAGTATTTCGAACAATGGCATTTCGCCCATCACAGAACATCAACACTGGTGGGTTTGCTCAGCATCTTCCACCACATGACATGAACCTTGGTCTCACAAGCATCTGAGGGTTTGTTGCAAGCTTCTTTCAGGAAACACCCAGCCATTCCATGTGTGTGCTACTAAAAATAAAACTTTCAGAGTGGGACTACATAATGCTGTCCTTATTTTTGAGATAGATGATACCAGTATTCAGTTGAGAACAGGAGGAGACATTTGTTTTAAAAACATGACAGATAAAACCATCTTGCTATTTAGTGTACAACTTATCCAAGTTGGGCAGGGTTCCATTAAACCACTATTTCCTGGGCCCTACTAACAGAATTCTTGCACATATCATTTTCTGCATATCATTATGCTGGCTATTTATTCGGATGATTACTGTACTCTGTCTGGACAACGTTCATATGTTTGCAACATACTATCATCAATAAGCAAGCACTTTTTTCACTAGCAGAATCAATTACTGCTTGCTGCATTCCCAGCACTTTAAGGAATAAGCAGCGCTGAACAGGCTAGACTCCTGCATTTTGATTTGTGACAGAGGTTCAAAGTTGACTTCTGCAGTACAGGTAATGGCATTTGCTATTGTGCAAATCGGGCCTTGTGAAAAATTCTGTGCAGGCACTGTTGACTTCTAGCTTGCTTCTCTTCACTGCGACCACATACAAAGATTAAGATTAGTTGTTGTGAATTGTTCCCAGCCATCCATGTTCAATTAGATGACTATGCATCACAGCACACCTCACTTTTTACCAGAGAGAAGAACTTGTCTTACACACTGCTCACCGAGGGTACCTCCCTCTCCCGTCATGTACACACTACTCCATCGTCACCCTCATTCAAAGGTCTTCAAGGTGCTTCTGCTTGCGAAGAAGAAAATCTCAGACCTCACCTAATCATCCCATTAGACGCAGGGGACATTTCCCAATAATTTTAGGATGTTATGCGAATGCAAAAAGTCATAATGGTGCACCCAATACGATTACTGTGGCACAACATTATTCACTGCAAAAAAGCCCTAGGCAAAACAGACTAAAGAACTATAGATTGCCAAAAGATGAAAGCAGACCCTCTAGCACCAAATATTGTTTCTTATAACAGAAAGGGTTGGGGGGTAAAAGGAGCAGGTGCAGGGGACAAAGGAAAGCCAAGTTCCAATCAACAGTGAAATGTACTCCTACTCAGCGTTCCTCAAATGGGTTGCCCAGTGAATATCATAATAGTCCCACATGACAATGTGCATTCTGGAATTCTACATGCTGGATATGCAGGTTTCAAGTAAACACAACTAGAGGCCATATGTACAAAGCCATTTTGCATTTCCTAATGGTGCAAATCTCTATTTCAGGTTGTTAGGAAATGTAAAATGGTGTTTCGGTACGTAGGAAAGACATTTTCGATTGTGCAATTTGTGACTTACTTAATGTAGAAATCGCATTGTTTGCATTTCAAAATTGGAAAATCACAAATTAGTATTACTAAATAGCTAATCGCTAACACTATGAACAAAGGATTTCCTTATTGCAATTAGTTGCAAAATTGCCACTTAGGAAATGCAAATACCATCAATGTGTATCAGGTGGTAATCAGGTGCAAACTATAAAAAGTCATCCAAAAGGCATCTGGCTCTATCAGGATGGCGACTGTGTGTGTTTAGGTGAGGAGATTTTGGCTGGTAGGCAGAGAAGGAGACAGAAGAGGATATTTAGGGTAACACAGTTTCCAACCAATATTGGTAGTGTTAATAGCACACAAATTGCCATATGTCCCCCAACTGCAACTTAATTCATTTATAAAACAGGAAAAGCACCCCTTCACTCCATGTTCAGGAATATGTGATGCATCATAACTGTCCTTGAAGCCAGATTTCCAGGCAGCACCTATGACTCCTTTATGTTCTGCCACAGTGGACGAAATAACCGCCAGTCTCTGATTGAATTCGGCGATGGTATTTTTACTTGGCAAAAAGATTACATAGAGTGTTCAATAGTATGTTTGTAAAATAATCCAATAGTTTCTCCTGCTCATACTACTTTGGGAGACAGTGCATATGCCTTGACTCTTCGATACGGACACCATTCTTGAATCCAAGACCCAGAAGTTAAAGGTAGTACAACAGGGCACATAAAATAACGCACGCAATAACTGAACAGACTTTTGGAATACTTAAATCACGTTTTAGATGCCTACATGAGACTGGTGGAGCACTACTCCCCAGACCAGAGACCTGTTGCAAAATCATTGTCATCTACTTTGATAGTAAAAATATGTATGTGTTGTGTTGACCTACCACTCGCGCTATGTTATGTGTGACAAAGTTAGTGTACCTGGACTTGCACCCTTATTTTGAATGTGTTCTTTTTATTTGCATTGATTCTATCAAAGCGAGGATAATAGCATTTCCTTTATTCTGTTCTGAACGATTCCGTGCACTTCAAATTGTTTTATTGCCTTAGACTTCTTACTAAGCATTATTCCATGTCTTCATCTGCTTCTTCCCAAAGCATCATTTCTATCCGGAATGGTTGCAAATTTAACAGCACAAATTATATCAATAAAATGTCGAAAAGGGATTATTTTATATTTATAGAAATAATGAGTAGCATACAAGTAATGTCCTGAAGTCAACGAATCAGGAAACACGATTACTCAACCATTACCTGCATCTGCCGATGCTGGAAGTTTCCAACTTGACGATTCTCCTTTGATTGGGTGCCTGCCAAAAAACTGACCCGAGATGTGCTTGGCTGTCCAAGCTGCTCCATCTTCAGCTGGGCGCTTCTAGGGTGCAAATCCAAGATCATCTTTCAAGGTATCTTTTGAAAAAACACAAGCACTGATTAGAGAGCATGGTTGTTGCTTCTAAGTATTTACTGTATCTTTTGAAAGTATGTTAAACATGCTCCAGAACAACATTTCAAAGAGGCGTTATACTGGTAATAACATCCAACAAGCATTTACAATGCAATGGTCTCGGCATCATTAAAGGTAGAGCTATTGGCATTGCTCATGACATTTCTTTTTTTTTCTTTAAATCATAAATAAATGGCATTGTCATTTACATTGTCAATACACACCACTCTGCACTCAACTGCACTCACCTGCACTGCACTGCACTCACCTGCACTGCACTCACCTGCACTGCACTGCACTCACCTGCACTGCACTCACCTGCACTGCACTGCACTCAACTGCACTCACCTGCACTGCACTCACCTGCACTGCACTCACCTGCACTGCACTGCACTCACCTGCACTGCACTGCACTCACCTGCACTGCACTGCACTCACCTGCACTGCACTCACCTGCACTGCACTCACCTGCACTCACCTGCACTGCACTGCACTCACCTACACTGCACTCACCTACACTGCACTGCACTCACCTGCACTCACCTACACTGCACTCACCTGCACTGCACTCACCTGCACTCACCTGCACTGCATTCACATGCACTGCACTCACCTGCACTGCACTCACCTGCACTGCACTCACCTGCACTGCACTGCACTCACCTGCACTGCACTCACCTGCACTGCACTCACCTGCACTGCACTCACCTGCACTGCACTGCACTCACCTGCACTGCACTCACCAGCACGCCACTGCACTGCACTCACCTGCATGCCACTGCACTGCACTCACCTGCACTGCACTGCACTCACCTGCACTGTACTCACCTGCACTGCACTCACCTGCAGTGCACTCACCTGCACTGCACTGCACTCACCTGCACTGCACTCACCTGCACTGCACTGCACTCACCTGCACTGCACTCACCTGCACTGCACTCACCTGCACTGCACTCACCTGCACTGCACTCCACTGCACTCACCTGCACTGCACTCCACTGCACTCACCTACACTGCACTGCACTCACCTGCACTGCACTGCACTCACCTGCACTGCACTGCACTCACCTGCACTGCACTGCACTCACCTGCACTGCACTCCACTGCACTCACCTACACTGCACTGCACTCACCTGCACTGCACTGCACTCACCTGCACTGCACTCACCTGCACTGCACTGCACTCACCTGCACTGCACTCACCTGCACTGCACTGCACTCAACTGCACTCACCTGCACTGCACTCACCTGCACTGCACTCACCTGCACTGCACTCACCTGCACTGCACTGCACTCACCTGCACTGCACTGCACTCACCTGCACTCACCTGCACTGCACGCACTGCACTCACCTGCACTGCACTCACCTGCACTGCACTGACCTGCACTGCACTCACCTGCACTGCACTGCACTCACCTGCACTGCACTCAACTGCACTGCACTCACCTGCACTGCACTCACCTGCACTGCACTGCACTCACCTGCACTGCACTCACCTGCACTGCACTCCACTCACCTGCACTGCACTCACCTGCACTGCACTGCACTCACCTGCACTGCACTCACCTGCACTGCACTCACCTGCACTGCACTCACCTGCACTGCCCTGCACTCACCTGCACTGCACTCCACTCACCTGCACTGCACTCACATGCACTGCACTCACCTGCATTGCACTGCACTGACCTGCACTGCACTCACCTGCACTGCACTCACCTGTACTGCACTCACCTGCACTGCACTCACCTGCACTGCACTCACCTGCACTGCACTCACCTGCACTGCACTCACCTGCACTGCACTCACCTGCACTGCACT
This sequence comes from Lissotriton helveticus, assembly GCF_964261635.1. Taxonomy (NCBI): domain Eukaryota; kingdom Metazoa; phylum Chordata; class Amphibia; order Caudata; family Salamandridae; genus Lissotriton; species Lissotriton helveticus. The sequence continues at coordinate 114,869,376 of NC_136061.1, forward strand.
CACCTGCACTGCACATACCTGCACTGCACTCACTCCTCTGCACTCACTACTCTGCACACTCACTACTCTGCACTCACTCCTCTGCGCACTCACTCCTCTGCACTCTCTCTGCACACTCTCTCTGCACACTCACTCTGCACTGTGCACTGCCGCTGATATCATGGAATCTTCCACCACACTTTCTAAAACTCTATAGTCCGAAGCATAATAGGCACAGAACCAAAAGAAGGGTAGACATTGCTTAAAATAATCTTATTGTATTTATGAGAAGCAAAAGCGAGACTGTGAAATGTGCTGAATATCAGTTTGTTACGAATCAACAGAGTGGACTTAGAGAACCAAGAAATAGTAATTTAGAATCCGGGTTAGAAGGAGTAGTAATCACATGCTGAGGATCAACGGGCGCGAAACAGCGTGGTGGGCGCGCAGGAGACGCAGCGTGAGCGGAAGATCGCCGGAGAAGACACGAGTCTGCCTTGACTGACCCGATGTGGAAGGAAAGAGGTGAGTGAGTGTGTGAGTGTGTGAGTGAGTGAGTGAGTGAGTGAGTGAGTGAGTGAGTGAGTGAGTGAGTGAGTGAGTGAGTGTGAGTGTGAGTGTGAGTGTGAGTGTGTGTGTGTGTGTGTGTGTGTGTGTGTGTGTGTGTGTGTGTGTGTGTGTGTGTCTGGCGCGTGCCTGCCTGCGTGCGCGTCCACAGACCCTGGTCGGCTCGTCCACCTCTCTGTAGTCCCTTGCTAGCTTACTAGGCGACAATAGTTCTCGTTGCCGAGACCTAAAAATGTACCATGTGAAGTTGCACTGGTCATATAGCTTGACGGGGATGCTGAAGTATAGGATTAGAACAAGGATCTCAAAACTAGGATTTTATTATTTTTGCAGATATAGGACCTTTTTATTTTTTCATAATTAGCAGATGCCTCAGGTGTGAATGACTCCAAAACCATGTAAGCACAACATATGGGTGCTCTCCTCTGCAACTCATGCTGGCGCAATCATGGACTCACTTCCAAATGATTTGCTACAAATTTATGAGTGATTGTGACCGGCCCGCTCCCCAGGGAATGATCGATGCTTCTCGTGGAATACAACACGGAGCTCTGCATTTCCTCAACTCCTTATCCCACAGCACAGCTGCATAGTGAGGATGGAACATGGTAATACACTGATGGCACTGAGCATGGACTTACTTCTCGGGTTTGAGAGGCAAAATTTGTGCTGCTTCATCAGAGGGTAGGGAGAGAGGAAGGTTAGGAATTTACATAAGCAAGACGTGTGACGAGTGCTCTGGTATTTATGGCACTCAGGCACCCAGTGGATTAGAGGTAGGAACAAGATACATTTACATGCAGAGACCAACATATATGACAAGCATTTGCAATGCAATAGGTCTCGCATTAGGAAAGTTTGAGCTATTGGTATTGTAAATGGCAAAGTTTTTATTTATGTTTCTTTTTTTTTTAAATAGCTAAATTAATAGCTTCATCATTTACAATGCCAATAGTTATAACTTTCGCAAATGTGATACCTATAGCATTTGTAATGCAATATGTTTTGTATTTACAACCCGCGAGAGGACAAAAAAAAGCTCCGGACCACCGCCTCCTCCCAGGCCTTCAAAAGGGACCTCAAAGTTCTCCTCCTCCAGAGACACCTCCAAAAGTAATTCACGTCCTCTTGCTATTGTGAGGAAGACTTCCCACTACTGATAATTTCTACTTTCCATGACCATGGAAGTGCCTTCCCAGTGTATGCCTGTGATTGGAGGGTCTGCCTTTTTGCAGTATTTTCCATGTACTGGTGTCCGGTGCCCTTTTGTAACATGCACACACCACTCTGCCCTTGCAACACACGGCTGATACCTCTCACATGTCTTTACCTTTGATACTTGCACAAGTGCCACCTTGCCCATGTAACGCTTGTTCCTGAGCCTGAGTGTCTAGCACTTATTGCAGGACTATACCTCTAATTATACTCTGTTTTCTCTTATAACTGCACACTTGTCACTTTCATTTCCTCTTGTGCACTTTTGACTACCTCATGTATTTTGGTTGCTCACAATTTTTACTCAAGTATTTTGTTTGCTCACGATTGTCACTATTACCTTTACTACCTCATGTATTTTTGGTTGCTCATAGTTTTTACTACCTCATGTATTTTGTTTGCTCACAATTGTCACTATTACCTTATGTAAGTAACGTATGTTTTTGCAACCTGTTCTTTTGTAATGTTTCTCATTATGTTTCATTTCTGTTCCTAATGTGAAGCGCTCTGACGCCTTCGGGTAAAGTCCGCGCTATATAAAAATGCATAAATACATGAATAAATAAATACCGCCTTCGGGTAAAGTCCGCGCTATATAAAAATGCATAAATACATAAATAAATAAATACCGCCTTCGGGTAAAGTCCGCGCTATATAAAAATGCATAAATAACTAAATAAATAAATACCGCAAATCAAACATCCTCGTCACTCTGCCGGCCTGCGACCAGGAAGTCAGGCAGGCCGGCGCGACAACCGGAAACAGGAAGTAGGAGGGCGGGAGCCTACCCCGCCTCCCACGGAAGAGCCGCGATTGGAGCCGTGTTTGGAGCACCGGAGCAGGCAGGAGCCTACCCTGCGCCCCGGTGCCGAAGGAGGGAAGAAGAGTCCTGCTGCCGGGCCCTGCAGCTGAGGAGAGCCACCGCACGAAGGAAGCCGGTGAGTGGGTTGCTGAGCTGCGGGGGGGGAGGTTGTAAAAAGAGGAGACAGCAGTGGTTGCCCCCACCTTTGTACCACAGTGACTAACGTATCAATAGAATCTGATTTCCACAAAAACATTGAAAGGGGATCACAATAAAAGGGTGGGGCGAAGCTCACAATAATTAACCTTACAATGATACCTTCTCTGCCACTCTTTCTTGTTAAACTTCTTCCAAGTAATATCTTTTATTCAATTAACTACTCTACTCTAATCTCACTACCAAATTATTCTCCATCATGCTTCTGTTTCTCTCTTTATTCATTTTCCTATCAACTCAAACAAAAAATGAATGTGTCCAACTGTAAGCAACTGGTGCTCGTGTAAGGCGCTCTGATAGCAGATACCTTCGGGTTGAGTTTGCCATATATAAAACTCCAGGGAAAAAACCTTACCACAATTTATTTCAATCCTTTCTTCAGCTATTTTCTCCCTTCAAATCAGTGAGCCTCACAGACTCCTTCACACTTTAGTGGCATTTATTCTTTCAGCAACATCAGACTTTTTTCTGGGCAAGTACCACCTTAACCATAATACAATGTTTGATGTGCCATCCCCATTTACAAGTACTATCCTCAAGATGTGTTAAACCTAGACGGTTGATAAATTCTTCGAAAAAGGAAGCCAAAATGTTAGCATGCCTCTCAACTCAAAAGGTCTTCATACTGTCAACACTATTTTTTTAATACTAACAGGCACTGCTCTCGAATTAACCTTACTGACAAGTATCCTCTCGTCACTTCACAGGTTGAATTTCCAGTTACTGCAACCACCTGTTGGGAACAGCCTATTTCTAAATGGCATCTGCTAGTTACATCAAGAAATGTAACTTGTAGATGGTAAAGAGCTAGCCTTTAGATTTCATTAATGAGCCGTAAATATTATGTGCATCCCTTCCAAAACAAAGTGCACAGTTAAAAATCACTACTTCACATAGAAATCTTTCTTTCATACAAAAATCGTTACAAGAAAAAGTATCAATAGCTGTCCCCATGGCAAGTGACTCAGCAAACTCAACTGTACTTTCAATGACTTTGGGAAAACTTTGAATGACTCTTAAAATTACTCCTTTTTTATGCCAGGTCCCATTCTTTAATTCCACAGTCTCCAAGAGTACAATCAACCAATAATTCCCCATCACACGTATTATACATTTGACTACAACCCCCAACCTAGCCTTAACCAAGAACACATAATTAGCATACCCCTCTTTTTGGCACTATCAGCCCATTGGGTCATTTATTTGCCTTACATAGAAATAGTAGCAATAGCGTATGAAATTTCAGGAGAACAAACTTGCTCTTATCTCCCCCATACCACTAAACCTGCTTGCACTGTCAATTATGATGCGATCCACAGAAAAAGTGTTAAATGTTTCACTAAACATATCATCATGGGTCACGCAAGCTTCACTTCCTCACCTTCTTAAAACACTTCCCTTTAGCCACTCATTACTAATCACACCCAGAATTTACACACACATCCAGGACACTCAAAGGTTCTCTCAAATACCTCCTGCTCTCCCATCTAATCTACAGGTACTACAAGCCCATACAACCGGCCAGAGTATTTTTTTCACACAGTAAAAACTCCATCAAAATATGATATTCTTTCATCTTGGCATATAACATGGCTAAACAAGCCAGTGCGTTGCAAGTCCTCCTTTAGACCAAGAAAGTTGTCGGTGGTTTGACATCAGAACATAAACCATACAGCTTTTTTCACAAGCTTGAAAGGCTGCCTCAAAATATATGAACATTTCTGTTTGGATAAGGGATTATGTTCATCAAGGTAAGAGGCACTATAATATCCTCTCCTCTTCCAGGTCGCATCACCACGGCACCTCACCCGCATGTCCATTTGAAGTGAGACATCAATCACTAGCAGAGTAGGAACTCAGGTAATATTTGTTATGTCCTTTAAAGAGTGCTCCCTCCTCTAACTCTACGTGTATGCCGAACCGACCAGAACATCCCTATACTTGCTTATTCTCATTTGATTGTTGAGTATTGTATCGCCAACTGTTACAGATTTACTGTGCTGGTTCGTTGAATGCTACTGTGAATTGTATTTGGTGCTGAATAAAGTCTTATTAAAAAAAAAAAACTCTACGTGTATGCGATCCTTTACTCAAAGATACCATAGGCACTTGCTCGAGACTTTACCCTTCCAAAAATAAAATGTTTTATTGTTTGGTGTTATATTGATATGTTAGAAATGGTTTTATTGGGAGGCATGGCCAGCAACATGGCTGAGTGAGATGTACTTTCACTGAGCTCCGATCAAAAGCAAGAAATCCGAAGGTAATCGGCAGTTCCGAGACCGAGAATAAGCTGCCCTGATTCGGTAAAACATGTGTGACAAACAACCCTGTATCCGAGGTATGGGAAAAGGCTGAAAACTAGAGAAAAGATGGCGACCGTGGCGGAGCCCCGATCGGGGCCTAGCATAAATGGTGGCGTACTGAATATTGCTTTGGTCACCACGGAAAGAAGAAAGCCGCCCTATCGTGAACCAAAATGGTCGGAGAGCTAAAGCAGGTGAGGGGTGGTCCCGGTCCCCGAGCTGTGAGAGGAACGCGTGACGGAGTACAGTCCCACAATATAGAGACGCAGAGAAAACGTGGTGGACCGCGGAGGAAGGGAATTTCATGCCCCGGACCGGAGGACATCCTTTACAGTCCACACGTAGCCGTACCTGTGAGGGTTTGAGCGGATCTACGGAGGGCTATAGAAGGTTCCCCTGGGATGCGGAGTGAGGCAATGCGCATATGATATAGACCAAGAGAGCATCGGCTCAGGCCGCGGGCATCGCTGAGGGAGTGACTCTCACGACCCCGGATGGGAAGTAAAGCGAGGAGGCCAACTTGGGATCCTTACTGGACACCTAGGGTGACCCTCTGCGGCAGAAGGTATACAGCAGTAAAGCAGAATGACCCGAGATCCATCCCGGTTGGCCTGGGGAGTCCGGATGGGCACGCCTGGCCGCGATACTACGTTGGGGACCCACGGCAGGCAAGGAGTAGGAGACTGGGGATACTTGCGGTGGCTGGGCCCGGCCAGGGTCGCCGAGATAGACGATCAGAGGCCCTGCCCGAAATACAGAGCGCCGTGGCCCCAGGAAGCGAGGAAGGCGACATCGGCCCAGCAATCGGAGCCAGGGTATCGAGACCCTGGACCTGAACGGAAGTGAGGCCTACAACCAAGTGTGAACCCGTGCCTGGGACCCGAGGGGAGGTGGTCTTCACCGGGCCACTAGCAGGGGCGGAAGCCAAGCAGTGGAGCAGAGAACGGTGAGGCCTGCGACACCCCCTAGCTGAACACTGTGTAGTGCGGCTCGGAGAATAAAGGAGGAATATGGACCGCACCAGACCTGCAACTGCAAAGTCTAGGGTGTAGAGAACTGGAATGCACCCAAGTAGCAAGTAAATAATTAAGTTGACACTTTAAGAAGCCGATAAAGTTAGAACATAAGGGTAACCTGGGAGCAACACTCATGGGTAAATGGAGGTATCATCGGGAGCGAGACAAACAGAGATAAAGTGCGACACACAGCAATACGTGATCAAAGTGAAATCGGCTCACTGCGCTCGGGGAAACGGCTGAACTGAAATAGAGAAAAGGGTACCCCAAGAACCCGACAGCGGTTCTCGGCCCTTTTAGGGACCCCGCCTCCAATAGTAACAGCGCCAAGTGAATTAATCTATGAGAAGATGAGTGGGGGAGCCCCCCGGTCCATACCTTGATGAGACTCCGACTTGTGCAAGAAGAACTGGAGCAGAGAAACTACATCTCCCTCCCTGCAAAGGAAGGTGTCAGAGACGAGAAAGAGAGGGCGCCAGAGGTGCGTGCCCCTGGATTCCTTGGACCAAATGGACGGCTGAGGGACGCAGTGACGCGCATTTGAGAGAGACACATTGCCCTCTCCAGAAACAAACCACGCCGGTCCCGACTATGGGTAAAGACAAAGACAAAGAGCCTAAACCCGCTAGACAAGGGAAGCTGGATCATACACCAAAGTTGTTACCCTACCTCCAGAAGATCAGCCGCCGCTCCGCACAGACACAGAAACACTACTACAAGCAATCCAAGCATCCAGAGCGGCATTAGAAGAGAAAATATGAGCAGTGGCCTCAGAAGTGACACTACTGAGACAGGACCTCCGCATTCTATCCGACAGTTACGGAATCCGAAACCCAAGTAGCAGAAGCTGAAAATGCAATAAAAGACCTTCGAAAAGGGGTTGCTGAACTGCAAACATCTAATAAAGACATCCAGTGGCGTATTGAGGACGCTGAGAACAGAGCACGAAGAAATAACCTATACTTCGTGGGTTTCCAGGAAGGTGTTGAAGGAATGAGCGCCCCAGAATTTCTACATTCTTGGCTCTAAAACATCATTCATGCAGACAAATTTTCCGTATGCTTTGTGATTGAAAGAGCCCATAGAGCACTAGTAGTGAAGCTCCCTCCGGGTGCACAGCCAAGGCCCATCTTAGCGAGATTTTTTAACTTTCTTGATAGAGATCTGATACTAAGAGAAGCTAGGATACTAGGCGAAATTAGGCACACGAACTCACAGATTCTGATCTTCCCGGATTCTAGCAAGGATGTTCAACGACAGAGCCTAACCTTTCACTCTGTTAAAGCAAAGCTCAGATCACACCAAATTCAATATATGCTGTTATTCCGTGCTAAGCTGAAGATAATCTTCATGAGCAAAACCCACTTCTTTCAGACCTCACAAGAGGCATGGAGTTGGGTGGAAGAACGTCCTAACCTACGGCGATCAGAAGAATCGCAACCGAGCAGGTGGAAGGTGCATGAAATGGGCCCGAGAACGGCTGGGCCCAGGAAAATGATAAGAACTCTGGAAAAGCAGAGAACGAGTGTACAGGGGTCAACGCCGTACATCTCTAGAGGGTCAGGAAAACTAAGAAGGAATAAGTTGGCCACAAAGGAACCCCGGAGAGAGAAAGACTCCTAAAGCACCCATATCGCCAGTCAGAGCGACTCCCAGACAGATTCGGACAGCAGGGAAATGACATCAGGAGAAGAAGAAGAAGCAACAAAACACCCATTAGTAACAGCAATAACAGCAATGGAACAAGACATGGAAGCAGGGAAGTCTCCATCACAAGAAGAAGCACTCGATTCAAGCTAAAACCGAAAATAATGAACTGCTACGAAACTCGACCACGAGAGGCAAGACCATGAAGCCACTCCCCGATCACCTCCTTTGAACTGTGCAGAGACAGAGGCTCCGAGACCAAGTGATGGTGACAGGCCAGAAGATGCCTGAGACCTTCCTCTCTTTCTTTGCCTTTTTCCCTTTCCCTTATTCTTGCTTTTATCTTAGTTGTGTTTGTTTATTGTAAGTCATAGCGCTGTGGGAGTTTGAACCCATAGTGTAAATTGTCACCAGGTGGCTGACAGCCCTCTCCTTCCCTTAAACACAGGAAATGGAAAGGAACCATGGGGAAGAGTGTGAAGAGGGGGAGGCAGGAGGTGGGGAGGGGTGAGTTGGGATAGGATTAGACAAAATAAGTTACTGATTAAGTTTAGTCGCAGGATCCATGCAGAATACACACCACGAGAAAGACACCGAGCCAGGTTCCAACGTTCGATATACCCTGGTCCAATACATGAATGCACCTGTAACCAAGATGAAAAGGCCTGAAAATAACATTCTCTCTATCTTGACGTGGAATGTCAATGGCCTAGGGGACAAGATCAAACGGGTTCAAGTAAATAGATTTGTTAAGCGAATACACCCAGACGTGGTGTTACTGCAGGAAACACATCTGAGGAGCAGGAAATTCGGGTTCCTGGGTAGGGAATTATATACGGTCCTGGTCCACGCTGGATGCACCTCCGGTTCTAGAGGAGTGACGATCCGGATTAAAAGATCGCCTCCCTTCCACATTAAACGCACATGGACAGATCCACATTGCACTTATGTGGGGGAGACTGGGTAGTGGGGCAGACGCACCTTGACCCTAATCTACGTATACGCCCTGCCAAAATTACAAGCGCACACATTAAATTAACTGACGGAGATCTTATTAGACTCCACTGACTCACTGCACATATTAGGGGGAGACTTCAACGGCATTATGCACACACCCATGGACCGGATTGAAGGGGGAGGGCAAAACCAAATGCCCATAACCACACCACTGGCACGCCTCGCAGACACGCTGGGTCAGGTAGACCAATGGAGACATATTAGCCCAAGATTAAGGCAGTACTCCTGGCGCACATAACGTCTATTAGAGACAGGACTATGTCTTCCTACCGAAAAGAGAGGTAGGAGAGATACATAAAGCAGAATATCTTGCCAGAGGTCTGTCGGATCATTCCCCACTCCCCATACAAATAGGAGGTAGACAGCAATACATGAACGCGCATTGGAGACTAAATACATGGAATCTGCAAAACAAGACTATACTAAGGGGCCTAAAGGCAGACACAATAATCTTTTTTGAAGAAAACCTAGGATCTGTAGAATCGAGAGTTACAATATGGGAAACATACAAAAACGTTTTTAAAGACAGAGCCCAAAACCGCATAGCGTGCGAGAAGAAGGTGGATCCTATAAGATTAGAAAAACAAATTATAGCCCTGGAAAAATAGAACATAAAGATCCCCTTATACTCAGGCAACTCCTAGACACGCCGCATGCCCCCGATATCGTAGAATATCTGACAGTGGTGTAAACACCAACACTTGACGACACTGACAGAACGGGATTGGAAGGAGACATCACAATTGAGGAAGTTAGAGATGCTATAGCCCGACTACCCCTAGGAAAGACCCAAGGACCTAACAGTATACTTGATATGACTACAATAGTACTGATTCACAAACAGGGGAAACTGAAAGATAAATGTGAGTCCTACTGCCCAATATCCCTTCTTAACATAGATGGAAGATATTGGCGACCATCCTGGCTGCAAGACGGCACCAGGTCATAACAACACGGATACATAATGACCATTCTGAATTTCTGCCAGGCAGAGCTACTAGGTGGAACCTAAGACAAAACCACAATTGGACAATGCAGGTGAAAAATCGTGAAACCTCGCATCTACTATTATCACTGGATGCGGAAAAAGCGTTCAACGCCTTTCACTGACCCTTCCTCGAGGTAGTTTTAACAAACTTTGGCCGAGGTCGAAAATTTAGAAAATGGGTAGGACTATTATAGAAGTACCCTAGAGCGAATGTTCGGGTGAACGGGCAAACCTTCATGGATTTCCCCATACGACGCGGGGCGAGACAGGGATGCCCCCTGTTCCCCCTGCTCTTTGCCCTCACGGTGGAGCCGTGACGTTAGCCTGTTCCGTCTGCCAACATCCAGAGATACATGGTTTCCAAATCAGCCCAGAGGACACCATTGAAGAACAGATCTCTCTCTATCCGTACGACATCCTTTTATACATAACGCCACCAGACAAAACAAATCCCATTTTATTTCACATAATAGATACATAAGGACAAAACTCTGGATATAAAATAAACTGGCACAAATCAGTGATCTATAGCCTTGGTGAGCTGACCTCGTGGCCCGTACTCCCCAGAGATCTCCTGGTGGCACACAACGGGTTCACATACCCGAGGAATCTTCCTCACCACAGACAGAGACCTTTGCTACCAAAAATATATAAATAGTTTACCCACGAAATTCAAGGGAGACTCACACAGATGGAAATTACTACCACTCACTATACTGGGTAGAGCCGCCATGCTTGAAATGATAACCCTACCGCAATTTCTTTACGCTCTGCAAAACACATACTACTCCCTCCCACGATTGATATTCCACGAAATAGTCGCTGAATTACATTCACTCATGTGCTTAGGGAAAAAACCTACAATAGCACTCCATACGTTGCAGTGCAATCAATATAATGGAGGGATATCACTGCCGGACATGGAAGCCTTCTACTGGGCGGGACACATAACGCCAATAAATGATTGGATACAAACTGGAGAGAGAAACCATGCAAAGACGTATATTCCTCCATTACATATACGCAGGTATGGGCATGGGGGAAGTCCTACCAGCCACCTAGGCCACAATAGGGGCATGGGGAAGAGCAACGATGGGATGGGATCATAAACTCACTAAAGAAATACATTGAAAGAACTGAAAAACTAAGAGAATTTGGGGAGTGGTAAACCTTAGGCATTTCCACAATAGGAGACATTATCAACAAATGCAAACCCAAAGGTTTTAGCGCCTCAGGACAGAATTCTCATTACAACCAACCCAGTTCCTTAAATATGCTCAGATTAGGCATGAATGGCATGCAGAAAACACAAAAGACACCCCCCTACCAGACTGTGCACCACTAAGATTACTCCAGGAGCACCTCACGACAAAGGCAGTATCGTTCACCTACAATTTCCTAAATAACAATGCCACAGATAGACTAGGCAAGCTGAGGACCACTTGGGAAAAATATAGGCATAATGGGGGAGGTGGACTAGAAGGCAGCCCTGATGCACCCTAGAGAGGTTGCAATTTCGTCTTGTCTCTGACTTATCCAATCCAAAGTATTACGTAGGGCCTCGTACGACTGGGCCAGACTACACAAGATAGGCCGAGTAATGGATGCAATATTTCATCGTTGTGGACAGGAAGTAGGAGATTTTCACCACACTATATGGGAATGCGCAATTAAACAGCAATACTGGAAGGCGGATATAATGAACTTAACAAAATATTGAAGACTAGTATAGCCCTAGACCCAAATGTATATCGTTAGGAATCTTGAAAGACAGATGTGGGCAGACCACAATTGCTCTTCAGTACACTAGGACTAGTGGTAGCGAAAAGAGATGTCGCGAAACGGTGGGGGGGGGGGGGGGGACACAAGGCAAAAGGACGGGCAAATTTTTTTTCCAACCTGGTTTGGGGTAGCTGGAGGCAATATTATGGGCTGGATGTAATGATGGATGTTGATCAATCGGGATCTGAATGAAACATACTCTATCTTATGGCATAAAGCATGGGGGAAAGGTGTGGCGCAGCGGCCAGAGTGACTGACTCCAGAACCCGGGGCTCACGGTTCAATCCCCAGCTCCGGCGGAAGATGAGCTAAGCACCATGTGACTCTGGGCAATTGCTTGCTTAATCTTCCCGACGGTCCCCAGCGCCAAGAGACCCCAACGGGTGATTGTTCGCGCTTTACAAATGTGGATTAATATTATTATTATAATAATGAGGGGCATCCTTGTCTTGACTACCGGGGAAGATGGCATTGTATTGTGGGGTGGAGGGGGCATTTACACAGACTGTTTTAAGTTATGCCTGTCTATGGAGAAAAGGACACAGTGAAGGCATCGTCGACATATTGTTCTTCACTGAGATACTAATGTATGGTGCTGTGCAACTGTAGTTGAATTCTGCTCTGGTTTAACTGTTTGGAAAAAAAGCAATACAAATGCCCCTCCCAAAAAAATGGTTTTATTGTTTCTAAATTAAATTCAATAAATAGATGAATCATATTGCAGCATATCCAAACACACAGTTTAAGAGGCATTGCTTTCCCATACTTGCAGGCTATTTACACTGCAGATCCTATGAACCATGGCTCCACAAGCCAGCACTTTCCCTTCCTTCTAGGCTTTGTCTCTATAATTCATATAGAGACCCCAGATTTTCTCTGATTTTTTTGGGGACAACCCCTGCTTTTGGATGCATATTTTATCTGGACTATTGCTTCGGAGGCAATGTACGCCATACATATCGCCACAGGGGGGCCATATCTAATAAGGATAACCAAGGGACCATCAGTTCCCCAACAAATCAACATAAGCCTAATTCCTCCACATTTACACTTTGTGGAGAAAAGACCACAGAGGTGGTTAGCAAACCTCTGTGCTATCTTCCTATGTAGATTTTGAGTCTACTTTAGCACAATAGCTTCCTTGCAATGCGATTGAAGTAGCTCAAAAACATTATGTACAGAACAATTATCCATCACCTTCTGCCTGTGGCCGATTTACTACTATCATAAAACAGGATCCCTGGGGATCTCTCTCATCAATATGGGGACAGCATGCATGGCAGTGGCCCGACCAATCAACCTGTGTCTGACTAGTTATGTTCTATTAATTTCATCAATTCAACCTCCCTTGCAAAACGGTGTACCTGCGGGAACCAGAACTGGCAGCAGCAGTCAAATATGTAATAACATATAGAGGTGTACCAGTCTAGTGGTTGATGTGGGGGTGTAATCTGAGGGGCATGCCGTGCCCATACGTTTTTAATTTAAAAAGAAACAGTTCCCCTACTATTTATGAAAAGACAACCCTCCCGCATGGTAAATTCCGACAGCTGAAGTGCTTTAGCTGAAATGTTAGGCAGGGAGTCTCCTGTCCTGTGAAACCAGGGGAGGAGCAGACAACTGTACAAGCCATCTTGCCATGGTGCCTCCTGACGGATAACAAGCATTTGCAATGCAATAGGTCTCGCATTATTTAAGTTTGAGCTATTATTATTGTAAATGGCAATGTTTTTTGCTTTATGCTATAGTTTTCTTATGTACATAAAAAGCTACATATAAAGTATTTGTTGTTAAAATTATTTATGCAGTATTTAAATTTGTTTGCATAAAAGATTACAAGAATATCTTAGCAAAAAAGTTAAACTTTTTAATGGTAATTGACTAAATGTCCATTTGTACATTTTAATTTCAAATAGGTAAGTGTAAACATCACAAATATATTGTGCAAACAGTGCAAAATATTTTAGCCATAAATATTTTTGTTTTACGAGGTAGTTTGTAAGAAAATGATTGTAAAAGGCAAACACTGTAATTAAAATGTAACATATAACAGTACAGTTATGGCTAGTAAACATACATTAGTAGTATAGTATAATTGTAAACAAGATGTAAATAAGACTACAGAAATTAGCATGAATTATCACTTTAATATCAACTTTACAAACATTTTGAAAACACGATCACAGCTGGTAATCATGCATTGGCTTGTTATTACAAGCATTTCATTTTAATAAATATTTCTGATTCCCAAAAACAAATATGACAGTCTCTCAAAATAATGGCTTTTCAGTTTTAGTTGTATCTTTGATCTCCATGTCATCAAGTACTCATGAATATTACTGCCCCATGGACAGAGTCTGGCTTTACATGTCTACATATCAACATCCAATTCCATGAACACCCATCGCATGCCAGGGATGACCATCACCGCTGGTGAAGAGAAGCACAATTGGGTCAAGAATGCCCACAATACGTTGTGGTCCCATTATACCAGGGATGGGCTCAATAATGCCAAAGATGCCAACATCATGCCAAGCATTGCTAGACTAAAAGTGGGAATAATTCTAACAGGGACACCACCAATAAATTAAGAAGGAACACCATTACGCTAAGGCAAGCATTACCGCCTTCGGGTAAAGTCCGCGCTATATAAAAATGCATAAATACATGAATAAAGAAATACCGCCTTCGGGTAAAGTCCGCGCTATATAAAAATGCATAAATACATAAATAAATAAATACCGCCTTCGGGTAAAGTCTGCGCTATATAAAAATGCATAATTAAATAAATAAATACATACCGCAAAACATCCTCGTTACTCTGCCGGCCTGCGACCAGGAAGTCAGGCAGGCCGGCGCGACACCCGGAAACAGGAAGTAGGAGGGCGGGAGCCTACCCCGCCTCCCACGGAAGAGCCGCGATTGGAGCCGTGTTGGGAGCAGGGAGCACCGGAGCAGGCAGGAGCCTACCCTGCGCCCCGGTGCCGAAGGAGGGAAGAAGAGTCCTGCTGCCGGGCCTTGCAGCTGAGGAGAGGAAGCCGGTGAGTGCGTTGCTGAGCGGCGGGCGGGCGGAGGGAGAGGAGCATGTAGGCGCGGGGGGGGGGGGGGCCTGTGTATGTGTGTGTATGTGTGTGCGTGCGTGTGTGTATGTGTCTTGGAGTGCGTGTGTGTGACTGTGGGGGAGGGGGTGTGTGTGTGAGCGAGTGTCTGTCTGCGACGTGTGTGTGTGTGTGTGTGTGTCTGTGTCTGTGTGCATGCATGCATGCGCGGTAGGCTGGGAGGGCGGCGCATGCGCAGTAGGCTGGGAGGGCGGCGCAGGACGGAACGTGCGCGTTCGCGCAGCCAAATCCGACTGCTAAAAATCGTGCCAGTTTTGTGTCCCTCATTCCCCGGCATCAGCCGACTATAAGTCTCCGTCCCTGTTCCAGGGCGAGACCTAAAAATGTAAATGTGTGCAGTTGGTCAATCTGTAAATGTAAAGAGCGATTGGAAGCCTGTATTGGTTTTAATTGATTAAATCACTTGAAGCTTCCTGATGATACACATTTATTCTTTTTGAGAGGTATTGTCAGGGAGTTACGAGCAAAGCTGTGTAGTATGTGCTTTTAAAAAATAATATGTAAAATGTGCTTTCTGGTGACACACATTTATTCTAATGAGCATTGTAAGAGCTATGCTGTGAAGTGTGTACTTTTAAAATACAGTTACAAAAAAGACTGCACTATCTATATTTTGTAAACACTTTATCTCAAACTTTTTTGCGCATTTTGTAGCAGCATATCTTATACTGTGTGTAATGCAAGTTTAAAATAATGACTTGCATGTTCACAGTGCTTTCTATCACAGACTGGGACTGGTAGCACTAAACATACACAAGTGACTATACTCCACTGCATCAACCAGGATTCAATTCTGTGGCTCTTTAGTGCACTGAACTAACTGATAGAAGTTTCATAATGTATGATGGTGCATATCACACTGAATATCATAACTTGTAGTTAATTTTCATTTAAGCTGTGAATTATTTTATATATATTTACCGGAAGGTGAAAAACCTAAAAAAAATACCGAATACTTTGTTTTTTAACCACACCTTTGACCACGCCCACTCATACCGCCTTCTGCACTCAGCATCACAGTTACCATACTTTGTTTATTGCATTTCGCCCACTGTACCAGTCAGTCGCCAGTGGAGTCTGTATGCTATTAGGTAGCTGCAGTAAACTTACATAACCAGCCTTTTAACAAAGCAATAAATCTGTTCCCCTATTAGTAAAAGATCCTTAGAAAGCATCATATACCTTCGAGTAACCATGGAGGATAAGATTGGGTGGTTTTGGAGGGACAGCTCATAGACAACAACAGAGTTGTAGCAATTTTTGGAGGGTGAGGAAGTTCTTAGAGTGAGTGATTTCGCAAAAGAATATGGGAGGCATTTTGCAAGCCTGCAGGATAGGTTCTCAAATAATGGTGAGCTGGGAGGTATGGTGATGGGCTATTATATTAGTTCAGTCAGGCCTAATAGTCAGCGTCCACGAGACAGCGTGCAGGGCATCCTTTCTAGTCTGAAGTCATAATTTCATTGTGCTAGTTCAAAGTGCCATGCTAGGCCATCCAATAAAACATTGAGAAACCTTCATGGTATCTGTGCACAGACTAAAAGTGATTGGGATATTCTAACACACCATCATTCAGGTAAATGTCTGCCCAGTTCGGTGTCCGTCGCCCAACATCCAAAACGTGTGTGTATCACAAACCAGTATTAGAACGTGACGAATCGTCTGAAATTGCCTCACACCCAGCGACTTATAAATAATAACAAAAAAGCAGATCACAAAACTAACTTCCAGAGAATGGAACTTAGAAAGACCGGAGGCGTTAATGGTGCTTGGGCTACATCTGTGTAATGGTATTGAATCATTAATGAAGAATCGTTCATTTAAACACAACTATGTCATTCTTTTCAAATAGATCTTATCCTCCATTTGTGGCTTTACTTTTTTTCGTTTGTCCTATAGTATGTATGTTTCTAAATAAAATAAATATATTGATACGCTTTCATTTTTGGCTCCATAAAACACTGCACAGCTTCTGACGCCATTATGAATATTATTATTTATTGTGTTGCAGTTTAGTACAGCGCGAACTGAATCCGAAAGTTTGAAACACCGGTTACATTATACAAGGTGTAGTTTCGTAGGTTGTCCTTAGGTCGTGTAAGCTGCTAAATTAACTATCTAGAGAGCTTGTATTTAAAAAGTATAAAGTCAGTGGCAAGAGAATATTATCGGATCCTTCTTAAACAGTATTAAAAGTTAAATGTGCATCACAGGGGTGAGAAATGGGCGAGGGAGCAGAAGACACACGGCCGTTTAGTGGCCCCTCTCACCAGATCAGTGCATCGTCGCACTCATAGAGATCGTTACTTAGCAGCTCCTGGTGAAAGCCAACGATGGGGGGCTGTTGGATCAGGTGAGGGGCCATCGAGCCAGGCGTCGCGAAGCTCTATCAAACCCAAAGCAGCGCTTTCCGTGGTGGAGGCGGGGACATTGAAAGGGCGGGGCCAGAGGAGAAATGTGACCCGCCTTTAACGTGCGTACGGACCGGGTGGCTCTCGGAGACCACCGCGGAACTTGCCGCAAGTCAAAGTCGGAGTCCAGCCATACTAAGGCTGCCTCGCGGAAGGGTCTGCTTACCAGCATCGAAGCCGCTCACGAATCACCGACGCCTTCCAGCTGCCTGAAGACCGAGTTGTTGTCCAAGGAGGATGGGCAGAAGCAGTCACCTCGCAAGGAGTCAGCAGCGTCTATTTCCTGGAGACAAAGCGCCCTTAGCAACGACGTCAGGTCACGTTCGTCACGTGATCCGCAGAGGCGCGAGCACCGAGCGGTTCAAAGAGATGTTGTTGTCAGATGTTAAGAAAAGTGAAAGCCGAAGCGTACCCGGGGCCATAAGCGGGCAACGAGAAGCTGGAACATCTTACATGCAAACATGTTAGAGGAGGAAAGTTGAGAGATAAAAAAAATAAACTCGGGAGAATGTATTTCTCCCATTGACTTCTAGTGAGGCCTGAATCTTCTCTATTGGCACGTGTGGGTGTAGTGAAGTACTCCAACAAGATATAGTTGTAGAATATATTTATTCATAGGAAAATTGGTAATAACAGGTGAGAACCAGGGAAGCGATGTCTTCCTCTCAACAGCTCAGCAGACCAACAATGTTCCACATGGAATACCCACACAATACCATTCTGCATTCTAACACTCGTGCATCTTAAAGAGACATACAACATAACACATCCCCCCCCTATACAATGGAAGAAATAAAAAAACATAAAGGAAGAAAAGTAGCCAGAAAGAAATGAAAATAAGGAAACAGAAATAAGTCAACTAATTACATAGTAAAGTCTTTAAGCCAACCAGGTAAAACTCTTGTCCTTTTATCAGGTAAAACGTCGACAACCTTACCCTGAGTATCACGTGTATCCAAACGCGTAGCAGCACTAGTAGTTGTCTGAACATTAGAACTGCAACCCTCGCCCACCCCCCCTCATTACACCAAGGTGGACTGGATAGCTTAGGTTCAAAAGAAACAGATGCAGAATCATTACCAAGTTGAGATTGAAGGTGACTATTCTCAAAATGATCTTCCACCCAATCAAAACTATTGGCATTGGAATTGGAAAATAGCTCTACACAATCTTGATCAGGGTTCATTGCAATGTTTTTAAGATTCCACACCCTTCCATCATCTAATCTTACAGAATTTCTTAAGATTTCAGCCACTTTACACGGTGGTTCAAAGCGACTCACACCCTTGGGTACCTTAAAGGGTTTCTTAACTCTCACCCAATCTCCAACCTTGACAGAAACCTCTTTAGTGTTATGATGACAATCATAAAATTCCTTGCTCTTGTCGTGATTAGATAGTAAATTGTCTTTGACGTCAATCGGGGACCAAATTGCTATTTTCCCATCAAATAACCAACCAGGGTTAAACTTACACCTTGCTGTTCTGCCTCTCATCATGGTGAACGGGGACATACCAGTGCTGTTTTGCACAGTAACCCTATACGACCAAACCGCCTTCTGTACTTGCACTTTCCAATCAAGTTTACTATGCACAGAGGCCTGAATGACGCCTTTGACCACTCTGTTGAACCTTTCGACAGTGCCGTTCCCACTAGGGTTGTACAGTGCAGTGGTCTTATGTTTAATGCCACATCTTTCAAAATAGTCCTTAGCCTGCTTGGACGTAAATTGGACACCATTGTCCGATAGCACACAAACAGGCAAACCCTCCACAATGAACAGTTTATCTAAAAATTTAAGC
Source organism: Lissotriton helveticus (assembly GCF_964261635.1). Taxonomy (NCBI): domain Eukaryota; kingdom Metazoa; phylum Chordata; class Amphibia; order Caudata; family Salamandridae; genus Lissotriton; species Lissotriton helveticus. Next base: position 114,888,243 of record NC_136061.1, read on the forward strand.
ACCGTCTGAGTGTCGATTTTCTCAACAAATTTTACAACTGGCCACTTGGAGAAAAGGTCAATAGCAACTAACCCATATTCTTTAGAGTCCCCAATGCGTCCAAAAATATCAATGGCAATAGTGTCCCAAGGAAAATCAGGTATCAAACCATCACTCATTTTAGGTTTGAAAGTCCTAAGTGTCTTGTCAGCGGACATGCAAACCACACATTTCCTTACAAACTCCTCTATTTCGCTGTCCACACCTGGCCACCAAAACATCCCCTTAACAATCGATTTGGTTCTCACAATACCAAAATGCCCCTCATGACAAAGTTGTAAAATTCTCTTTCTCAATGACACAGGTGGAACAATTCTATCACCCCTAAAGAGTATGTCATTTTCAGAAGACAACTCCATGCGGATTTGCCAAAAGGCATCCAAACCAGGAATACCCTTCTTCTTTGGCCAACCCTTGCAAATGTATTCCAACACATTCTTCAAAACAGTATCCTTTTCCTGTTCGGCCAACCATTCGGTCTTACTTATGGCAGGCTCACCACAATCATGCACCAAAGCTACACAGTATTCACTCCAAGGATCGTCCTCACATTCTTCAAGAGGAGGTGGAAGTCTAGATAAGCAATCAGCAATACGGTTGTCTCTCCCAGGTAGGTAAACCATTTTATAAATGTACTCCTTCATCCACATAGACAGTCTCGCTAATCTTGCTGACGCACCAGAAATACCCTCACATGACAATATACGGATCAATGGTTTATGATCAGTACGAATGGTCACAGGCTTTCCCCAAACGAAAGCACGAAAATGTTCTAATGCCCACGCACACGCAAGGGCTTCTCTTTCGATGATAGGGTACCTACTCTCTGCAGGGGAAAGAGCTCTAGATGCGAACAAAATTATCTTTTCTTTACCATTCTCATCAAATTGTGACAAAACGGCACCCAGGCCCTTGTCACTAGCGTCAGTGGTTAACAGGCAATCAATATTGGGATCAAAACTGGCGAGTGCATTCACATTTTGCAATTCATTCTTGACCAACTTAAACTCTTCTTCACATAATTCACTCCATATGAACTTAGTGTTCTTCTTCAAAAGTGCACGCATATTGAAAACTTTTGCAGCAACATTTTTTATAAATTTGGCACAATACTCGGCCATGCCAAGAAACGCTATCCCCTCATCTTTTGAAACAGGTGCAGGGAATTTTACTATGTTCTCTACTAAAGTGGGTTTGGGTTCGACACCTTCTTCACTTATGATGTGTCCCAAATATGAAACACTCCTTTGGCTGAATTTGCACTTGGATAACTCCACAGTCAAGCCTGCTGACTGTAGGGTATCCAAAACTTGTTTTAACTTAGAGTCATGGCCCTCTTTGTCTTTCGCCGCAACTAAAATATCATCCTGAAAATATTAGATATTCTCCATGTCTCCAAAAAGTTTATGCATCAGCCGCTGAAAAACAGCAGCGGCTGAGGCCAACCCAAAAGGCATACGCCTGAACTGGTAACAACCAAACGGCGTTATAAACGCCGTAAGGTTCTTTGAGTTGGGATCTAACATAACCTGGTGGTAAGCGGCAGAGAGATCAACCGTGGAGAACCATGTAGCACCCTTAAGGGAAGATACCATTTCATTGATTCTGGGAAGGGGAAATTTTTCAACCACAATATTATTGTTCAAGTGGCGCAAATCAATGCATAAACGGATTTTTCCGTTGGGTTTCCGGGCAACCACAATCGGCGAAATCCATTCAGACGTCTCAATTTCCTCTATAATGCCTTTGGCAAGCAGTCCCTGAATCTCCTTCTTAACTTCCTCTCTTATCAGTATAGGTATGGGTCTCACCTTGTGGACCTTAGGTTGTGCATCCGCTTTTAAAATAATCCTATGTTCAAACCCCTTTAGAACACCCAGCTCTTTGCTGAACACCTTAGGAAAATACTTAGACAGTGTTTCCTCCATTTTGCTGCAATCATCCAAAATCAGTACTTTATCCTTGGAATTAGGATCTAAAATGATGTGCAATTTTTTCTGGTAGAACCACCCTAACACCGATGGTCCAACCTTTGCCACATACAACTTTGCTCTAGTGGATCTGCCTTTAAATAAAAAGGTAAGCCACCTGAATCCAATCATGCCAATTCTCTTACCAGTATAACTGATTGGGTAAACATCAGGTGGATTCAATTGCTCACCAATCTTGTTTACAAATCTCTTTCTCCAGACTTCCTTATTTACAATCGTGTATGGGGAACCGGAGTCCGCATACACATTTATAACTACCCCACCAAGAGATATTTCGCAAATTGGTTTGCCTTTTAAAGAATCCTCAGAAATGTTAATTACATAGTTTCCACGAACATTCTTTACGCAACATTCGTCCTCAGTTTCTATCTCATCCATACTTTCTACATCCTCTTCATACATATACTTCACATTACTGCGTCTGCGACACATTTTACTAAAGTGACCTAAAAGTCCACATATACCACATTTTTTTTTTAATGCTGGACAGAGTCTACTAAATGCTAGATGTTCTTTGCTATCACATCTGTAGCATCTCCTCTCCTCCATGTTCTTATTCTGAACCCTTGTAGGTTGGCTAGTCCATTTTCCCTGCTGCTGCTGTTGGCGAAAATTTCTATTAGGAGTTTGAATCCTGCAAATAGTTCCAGAAGACTTGGATAAATCTTTCTCAGTTTCCTTTACGACTGTAGCACACCTCCCAGACATTTCGGATTTCCTCATGATGGCTACCACATCAAGAGGTGCATCACCATTAACCCAAAGACGATCTTGTAGGGCAGAGTTGTTGTTGTGCATCTCTAGTTGATCACGTATTAGGTCATCATGTAAATTGTCAAATTTACAGTCAATGGCAAGTTTTTTAAGGTCGTCCATCCACTCATCCACAGTTTCCTCTTTAGTTTGTTTCCTTTGAAAAAATTTGTGTCTTATGACCCCAATACACACTTTGGGTGCAAAATACATATCCATATTTTTGATCGCATTCTCAAACTCATCAAGATCGGAGTTATCAGATTTACTCATCCTAGAGCAAGTCTTTAAACCAATGGGACCTAAGGAATGTAGTAGAATTCTCTTTTTTTGTTCAGATTTCATTTTCTTTGTTTCATCCACAGCTTCTAAATAATTAACAAAATACTCTTTCCATTCTACCCATTTTATACTGGGTTGAGCACCTTTAACCCAAAATGGTTCAGGAGGACTAATTGAAAAAGTTTGCTGTGCCATGTCTCTGTCCTTATCAGCAGTACTCACAATGCAGTCACCTTCTTCCATGCACTGTGAAGTACATGTGAAAATACAAAATTAATTTAAAAAAAACAACCTTCTCCCGACTTCTCACCTGTTGTAAATTAGTTACCAAATAACTGTTTATATCTACTTCACCTTAATGTCTTCACCGGAATGTATATTTCCCAATTGTAGTTGTTCCTCTCTCATGCGCTGTGAACTTTATATATTGCTGAAGCCTTTATTCGCAAAATCGATCGTCTCTGCAACGATCAAAAAAATGTAAACAAGGTGTTCAAAATGGCCGCCACGTTGGGGTCACGCTGCGTGACCTGCGTCTGACGTCAGTTCCTAAAGACGCGCTATTGACTGTGGTTGCGTAGCCAAGTGACGTGCGCAGTCCTTCACGAGCAAGTCAGCGCATGCAGATGGAATGGTGATCGCAGGTCAAAAAATGCAGGTACCCAGTAACCTCAACAGTTATACCAACTGTGGCGCTAGGTACAAATGTAACCAAGGGCAAAGCGCAGTTGGGTATAAGCGGTGGCAACAGCGCAATAAATATTAAAGTGTAACTCACAGCAATCGTTCACTCCGGTCCGTTTCTTGTTTTCTTAAAATTAAAAAAAAAACAATGTATCGAATTCTCTTCAATATTAACTATTCTTCTGTAGATTTCCGTGTAGAACTCCAGTTTCCCTCGTCGCCAATCTGTAGTGAAGTACTCCAACAAGATATAGTTGTAGAATATATTTATTCATAGGAAAATTGGTAATAACAGGTGAGAACCAGGGAAGCGATGTCTTCCTCTCAACAGCTCAGCAGACCAACAATGTTCCACATAGAATACACACACAATACCATTCTGCATTCTAACACTCGTGCATCTTAAAGAGACATACAACATAACAGTGGGATTTGCAAGTTTGTTGCTGGAAGATCGGATATCAGAAATAGGAATATTCGTTTGTTTTCCTTACCTGTCAGCAGCAGTGAGAAAGTGCTATGGGATGAATGGACACCCTAGACATTGTTTCTAAACTTCTATTCCTGCATGCAAAAACTCAATAACTCAGCAGTCTTAGTAAGACTGCTGAGTTATTGAGTTTTTGCATGCAGGAATCGGGAGGTAGTAGACAAGCCTTGAAATCGACAATCTCCTGCCTAAATCGGGAAGGTTGGCATGTATGATATATATGAATTCACTGGAAGGAACAAAGGTTACAGGTGTGGCGCTCTAGTGTTTCGCGGGTCCTGGCTAGGACCCGGAAGCACCCACACACAATGTATCACTTTCTGGCCAGGCGTGGCCAGAAGGCTTTAAATAAAGGGACGGAGGTCGCTCGTGGCTTCCGGTCCAGAGTAGCAGCAAACGTGTGTGGTGTCTATTATTCTATAAGGTGTCTTGTAGCTGCGTGCAAACATAGTACCCCGAAGCCCCTCCACCTCCCTTACACTGGCGACGAGGGTGGTGGAGTGTATCGAACACCCTGTCGTGGAAGCCTTAACGGTGCGGGTGAGGTTGTTGCCGCTGAACCACTGATCGATGTCTGGGCCGTGGAAGTGGTGATTCGACCGACGTGACCAGGGTGAGCCGCGTCGCTTCCTGACGGTAAGCAGCATGATGATGGCTGCGTGAGTGACCGGTGGAAGCGGAGCCAAAGACGGGTGAAGACGCTGCTCGCCGCGAGACGAGCGCCGGAGAAGGCCCGACAGCGCGCTGCGTGGTGTGCGCATGCGCAGTGGATGCGAGGCTGTTTTCCCTTCGCCGAGGAGTTCCGGAAGGTTTTCACCGCTCGGAGAGTGGTGCGTCTACAGCGGAGGTCCTGGTCTTTGGCAAGGACCAGGATATCTGGTCTACTGAGTGGTGGCCGTCTGCGCTGGGAACCTGTCCTTCTCCCTCCCAGTCAGCCAGAAATCTCGGCGTTATTTTTGACACCTCGCTGTCTATGACCCTACAGGTTAATCGCACGGTCGCTACCTGCTGGGGAGTTATAAAAATACTCAGAAGAATTCTTCATTATCTCTCTCTCTCAGCACGGAAGCAGATAGTAGTGGCACTGGTGGGCTCGAGGTTGGATTACTGCAATGTACTTTATGCAGATTCCAACAAGGGGCTCACCCAGCGGCTACAAATTGTACAAAATGCCGCGGCCCGTTTTGTCCTAGCACTCCCCAATACTTCTTCTGCCACTATGGCCAGAAAGACTCTTCACTGGCTTCCTATTCAACTGAGGATTTCCTTTAAAATTCTTTGCTTAGCTTATAGAGCTCTGTCAGAAAGATCTACGCACCCTTTAAGCGCCTTGCTTACTCCCTACCAGCCGGGGAGAGCGCTTAGATCTGCTGAGTTGAACCTGTTGGTCGTCCCTCGAGCCAAAAGAGCACGATGGGGAGATAGGGCATTCTCAATTGTTGCACCAAAGCTGTGGAACTCTCTCCCCCTTAATATTAAGACACAGTCCTCTCTCTCCTCTTTTAAAAAGGCCCTTAAAACCTGGTATTTCATCAAGGCCTACCCGCAATAGTTGTATAACTGTATAGTGGTACTTTTAACAGCTGTTACTATTTGGTTATGCGCCTTGACGCCCATTGGGCTTAGTTGCGCCATATAAATTGCTTTTAATAATAATAATAATAGGTGAGCGAGAGCGCCCTGTGTGTGTCTGCGCCTGGCAAGTGAATGCTGTGAAGACGGTGGGAGTGCAGGAGACCTCCACTATCCCATCAAGCACTGGCACAATCAATTAAAAAAAAATAATAATAAAGATACTAGTGAAATTATAAGGGGAAAGGCAATCCTATGAGAATTGACATTGCAACTAGAGAAGTGCATATGAACAGAGCCCATACAAGTAACACCAGGTACAGATAACACTGGGTGTGAAACAGTCCCAATCATGTCGAATGTGCAAAATGCGGCAACGGTAGAAGCAGCACAGCAGGCAGCCGCCCCAGCGCAGGTGGCTGGACCAGCCGCGCAGCAGGCAGTGCAAGCGGTAGGCCCCGTGATACAACAGTCACCCCACTCCCAGATCAACCCCATACCGTCGTTCAGTGCCCTCATCGATCCAGGGACAGCAGCACCAAGGTGGGCTGTATGGCTAAGTCGTCTAAATAATTACTTCACGGCGACAAGGGAAAAGGACAATGAGGTGAAAAGGTCCCTGTTGCTGCATTTTGAAGGTGACGAACTATACAAATTGTTCATACACTTACCGAACACTGGGATAGCGACCGACTATGACGCTGCTGTACAAGCGTTGAATGCACATTTTGACCCGCAACTGAATCCACATTATGAGAGGTTCAAGTTTAGGCAGTCACGACAATGGGAAGGAGAGACGATGGATGCTTTCCACGCCAGGTTGAGAGAACTTATAAGCACGTGCCCCGACGATGATCAAACAAAAGAGGTAACAGCACAGTTGATTCAAGGATGCAAGAACAAACATCTACGCACGTTAATATTGAGACAACCACGAATCACGCTGGACAAAATACTGACTTGGCCAGGTCTCACGAATTATCAGACGCGCGAGCCACGGCGATGGAAGCGGCCATTAACCCGACAGCAAGTATGGAGGTCGCAGTAAAGACAGAGAGAGTAGACCCCATGCGGAACAGTAACCGCGGAGGACGAGGAAGATGGCCGACCAGGACGCCGCGCTGCACGCCATGCGGTTTCTGTGGGTACGAGGAGCACACCAAGATGGCTGCCCAGCACGAGGAAAGGTGTGTGCAAAATGCGGTGGGCAAAATCATTTTGCCAGTGTCTGCAGAAGTGGGGCCAGAGGAAATTTCAGGGGACAAAGCGCAGCAGGGCGGAGAATGCCAACCAAAGCAGTCAGACAACTTGCGCTGGATGACGCGCACGAGGCACGCCAACCAAAAGGAAGCAGGTCACAGTCCCGATACCCACAACAACTCGACGGTTCATCAACCGAGGAAGAGGAAGAATGTTACAATGTATCATTTGTGAGGGAACTCAAGAGGAGGCGGAGACCGCAACCGAAGTGTCAGATTCAAATCGACGGGTCAACAGTAACCAGGGTCATAGACACTGGAGCCACGATCAATGTGATGGGCATTCAGCACTACAAGGCGCTGAAACCAAGGCCACAGCTAGTACCGTCGAGAGCTCGCATCTTAACATATGGCAGCAAGACACCACTACCACTACGAGGGAAAATGACCGTACAAGTCAGAGCTGAAGATCAAGAGCTGACAACCACTTTTCATGTGATTGACAAAGAAGCAGATCTGTTGGTAGGAAGTCACAACGCGGAAGACCTCAAACTAATTGCTTTTGCAAATGCTGTCAAAGCGCTGCACACAGAGGAAATCTTTCAAATGTTTCCGTCATTATTCCAAGGGCTAGGAACCATCAAAAGGCCGCTAGTCAAACTACATATTGACAAAGCTATACAACCGGTGGCACTAAGGCATCGGAGAATTCCGTTCCATCTCCGCTCGGCAGTCGAACTGGAGCTGAGGAAACTGGAAGAGCAGGGCGTGATAGAGAAGGTCACCGGGCCAACACCATGGGTGTCTCCGATGGTAATTGCCAAGAAGCCCCGACAGCCAGGGCAAATACGCATATGCATTGACATGTGGATGCCAAACAAAGCGATCAAAAGGGAAAGGCATCTCACGCCCACAGGAGATGATATTTTAGCGGATTTAAACGGAGCGCAATGGTTCTCCAAGTTGGACCTAAACGCGGGGTACCACCAACTCAAACTAGCTGATGAAAGTCGCTACATCACGACGTTTTCAACGCATTTGGGCCTAAGAAGGTATAAGAGGCTAAACTTTGGAATAACCTCAGCGGCGGAAATCTTTCAAAACACTATTAGGGAGATCTTGTCAGGGCTGACTGGAGTTTTGAATGTCAGTGATGACATACTCATTCACGCAAAGACCAGTGAGGAACACCATCGGAGGCTTAAGGCCACGCTTCGGAGGCTGGCAGAGTTTGGGGTCACGCTACACAAAGAGAAATGCCAATTCTTTAAACAGTCAATAGAATTTTTTGGATATGTCTTTGATTCGGAAGGAGTAAAGGTGGATCCCCGGAAGTCTTCAGCCATAAAGGGTGCTTCAGCCCCCAAGACAGCGTCAGAAGTGAGGAGTTTCATGGGGATGGCGCAGTACTGTGCACGGTTCATCCCACAGCTGGCCACCATAGCAGAGCCGTTGAGGAACCTGACGAAACAGGAGAACCCCTGGCGATGGTCCAAGGCAGAAGAGGAATCGTTTGCCAAAGTGAAGGCAGCTTTGTTGGACAGTACAACAATGGCATACTCCGATATGACAAGACAGACGGAGATCCTCGTAGATGCCAGCCCGGTGGGTCTTGGGGCGTTGTTAACACAGGAATCGTAACCAGCGGTGTGGGTTCCCCTCGCATTCGCAAGTAAGGCTCTAACAGCGACGGAAGCCAGGTACCATCAACCACCCACTGATTCCGTTATTTAAAGGGACAGCGCCACACCCGCCGCCTCGGATTGAGAGGTGGGCTATCCAGATCCAACACTACCAAATGGAGCTGGTTTACATGCCAAGGGCAAAGAATCCTGCAGATTTCTTATCACAACACCCCCCATCGGAAGCAAGTGTAGAGCAAGATCACGAAGACCAAACTGAGGAGTTCGTGGACATGGTGTCACAACTATCGTGTCCCAAAGCGTTAGCAGCCGCTGACATTGTAGCCCAATATGCCCTGGACGCTGTAGTGACAAGAGTCACAGCCGCAATAGAAACTGGATCCTGGGAGAACTTTCTACGTAATGTCAGCGATTGGAGTGAAACAGACCGTGTTCGTCTGTCACAGTCCTGGAAGGTGCACAATGAACTTAGTATGGCCAACAACGGACTCATCCTTCGCGGGTCACGAGTAGTAATTCCTGTCACCCTACAAGACCAAGCGACGTTGCTTGCCCATGAAGGACACCAGGGGATGAGAAGGATGAAGGCCCGAATGAGGGAGAAGGTGTGGTTTCCCAACATGGATGAGAAAGTCGATAATGTAGTAAGAAACTGCCGAGCATGCCAGCTAACCAGCCTGCCGGATACCCCAGCACCTGTCATTACAGAGGAACCGGCTCCTTCGCCTTGGACCTGGGTGAGTCTAGACTTTGGCAGTTTTCCCGATGGGAGAGTGACAGTGGTGCTGATAGACAGTTACATCAAATACTCCATAGTTGAAATTGCCTCATCCACAAGTTTCGTGAATGTGCAGCCTATCCTAAGTAAGACTTTCGCAATGTTTGGCATTCCCCTGGTGATTAAAACAGACAATGGGCCACCCTTTCAAGGAGGTGAATTCAAAGAGTTCTTACAGAATCTAGGTGTGAAACACCATCGTATTACGCCACAATGTCCTCAAGCCAATGGGGAGGCGGAAAGGTTTATGAGAACTGTCAATAAGATCTTACGGATAACGGTAGCAGAAGGGACAGACCCAGACATAGCCCTACAACTCTTCCTGCAGGAATACCGGAGCACTCCACACAGTACCACTCAAAGATCTCCGTGGTCACTGATGTTTGCAGGGCCAAGGAGGGACCTGTTACCTATGGCGGAAAATTGGACGTCGGAGCCATATGTGCCAGCAGCCGCTCAAGAAAGGAGAAGGAAGACCAATGAGCGAGCTAGCAGAAGAAGGCGGGCCTGTGATAAAGAACTGGTACCAGGTGACACAGTGCTGATGAGAACGCGTAGGCCCGGAGGGAAGTTCCGTACACCATTTGAAGTTGAGCCATGGACGATCAAAACCAAAAGGGCACTGCCGTGACTGTGCAAAAGGAGGGAGAAGAGGTAACCAGAAACATATCGTGGTTCAAACGTATCCCATCTGTGCCTGAGACTCAGGCCACTAGTGGTGAGCTAACCCCTGCAACTGCTGGTCAGAATGAGAGTGACAATGACCCAACCAGGGACAATAACCCTGTCAGCACACCCCCGTCTCCTATGATGAAGGAAAGTGAACCACCAACAACAAGGGGGCGGTCTTGTCACAATCTCCAACCAAACCCCAGACCTAATCAGAGACTGGCAGATTTTGTTTGCTGAATATCCAGAATACTAAAACAGAGACTGAAAAAAAAAATGCCAACTGGGGAAGGGATGTGGCGCTCTAGTGTTTCGCGGGTCCTGGCTAGGACCCGGAAGCCCCCACACACAATGTATCACCTTCTGGCCAGGCATGGCCAGAAGGCTTTAAATAAAGGGACGGAGGTCGCTCGTGGCTTCCGGTCCAGAGTAGCAGCAAACGTGTGTGGTGTCTATTATTCTATAAGGTGTCTTGTAGCTGCGTGCAAATATAGTACCTCGAAGCCCCTCCACCTCCCTTACAACAGGGGTGTTATAATTAGGAAATAGCATTAAAAAAACAGAGAAATTCACTGAAACAAACAAAGGTGTAGAGTCCTCTTCTGCCCACTAGCATGCAAATGACCACGCCATACACAGAGCTCTGTAGTGCACATCTTTGTTCTTCAGAGTGCAACGGTTAACTGCACACACTGCTTCGTAAACTATGTTAACCACACCCAAGTGATTACGTCTTTCTCCTACGGTGTCCACAGGGGCGTAACACAGGCCCCAGCAGCCCCCACGTTGCAGGGGGGCCCCTGCGCTCCAGGGACCCCCTCTAAGAAGAATTAAAACACGCCCGGCCTCCTAATAAATTAAATGGTGCACTGCACACTGGCAATCACACGGCAGGCTCTGCTGGGCGCATCGATGGGTTGAGGGTGTGCACGTGAGAAAGCTCGAGCCGCGACCTCGAGGAGCGCTCGGGCCTCCACAATCTCATTCTTGTAACTTCTAGAGTTGCCCCCTGCATTTCAGTCTCATTCTTGTAACTTTTAGAGTTACCCCCTGCATTTCACCCCAAATTCCAACATATTCCTTCCTGCCCACACCCTCCGGTTTGCCCCGTGAGATTCAGATGTGAAGGCTCAAAGCCTGAGATTCAAACCAAGCTGGCAGAGATGACCGGGCACCGTGAGGGTGTCTGCTTCAAAGTTAAGGCACCTCGAGACCCTTGAGGGAGCTTCCAGAGGGTCTCTGTCCTCAATACCGCCTTTCACCCACCCCGGGTCAACTATGCCTCACGTCTGCCCCCGAGATTGCCAGGTGTGCAGTCTCACAGTCTGACAGTGGTGCTCAGCTGGCAGCGGAGGCAGTGAGTGGCAGACTGGTGCCCGGGCCCGGTGAGGCTCTGCCGCTCTTCATAATATATTAAGTGAATGGTGTGGGCATGTACGCGTGGCGCGCAGTTCTCCCCGCGACCCGTCTGCGCAGTTCGCGCTCTTGGGGCTGTTGACCAATGAATGAACTGCCTTGCCCTGATTGAATTTATCGTGCACAATGCGGGCGTGCATTACTAAAAGTGCGGCGAGCAGTGTGCGCGTGAGACTTGGGTGTTCCTTGCCCTGCTTCCAGTGCCTTCTGTGCGGCCTGCCCGGCTCGCTCGCGCCTACTTCTGAAGTCAGAGTGAAGCTGCAGCCCAGGGCCAGGCCCGACCAGCCCCAGTCCTTAGGTGAGGAGGTGAGTCTACTTCCGAGGCTCCAAGCCTAAGCAGGAGTGGACCGTGGGTGGAGGAGTCTCAGTGGGTGGCGGGTGGGGATTGGGATGCAATTATTTGGAATGAGGGTAGCCATTATGGTGGGGCCCGGCCAGGAATAAAAGGAAAACATAGTATATGCCCACCAGGTAGTAACACAGGCTTCGCGTAATTAAATAGTGTGCGCACGTCCGGGACCCGGCCGAGCCTCTGCCTCAGAGAGGCTCTTCATTATAAATGAGATAACATACATCTTCTCACTGTTATCTTTTTCTTTCCTCATTAGATCTTCCTATTATACCCCATCCTGCTTACAGGCGCTCATCACCATCTTCGTTCTTTCTCCCCACTACCTGCACTGCTCACTTGTGTCATTGTTGTTACCTTCTTCTCACCCCTTTCCTCCTTTTCATCTTCTAGCCACTCCATCATTTCAGTTCATTCCCCACATTGGTGGGGTCACTCATTTGGATTTATATTTAAATGTCTCACACATGCGCAAACACGTCAGCACACTCAAAATTTGGCAGCTATGGATATATTAGGGTGGTATTTAGCCTTGGCCTAAGATCTACATGGTTGCTTTTCTAACAATGCAAACTTTATTGTAATTGCCCAGGACGCAAGCAGATCGAAGAGGGTAGTCACTCCAAATGCCTACAATGGACGAATGGAGTTAGTCAGTGGAAACATTGACACCTTTTGTGACACCCCTCTACGGTTTCATGGCCATTAGTCTTAGAAAGACCAGTGTAACTACGAAGGGTATCAGAGAATTATGGGCATAGCTCAATGGCTTTATGTACGAAAAATAAGAATTTTGAAAGATGACTGATATGGTCTCAGCCCAGATCAACCTGTTCTGTAGCCATTTCCTTGTGCTCCAAAATGCTCGGACCATTGTCCTCCCTGAGTGAGAGTATCAATAGAATTAAACTAATAGAAGTAAGGAGAAATACGTAAATTACATTTCTCATGGAATTGACATAGAAATGAATGCTAGATTAGTATTCAGGTAAAGCTACAAATTTACATTAAACATTGATTAATACTAATATATGTGCCCACCGTCTAGTATAACATAAAATAGAAAAAATACATTTCGCAAAATATGTTTTTAAACCACAAAACAGCTGGATACCTTTTCAGTCTTGCTTTGCCAGCCAAAAGGGAGTCCTGTGAATCTGAAACCAAACTCCAATGTAGGTCCACATGCACTAATTCTCCTCAGCATTACCTGTTATTTCCAAATTTGTATTCCATTTCATTTTTCTGATTTGTGCAGCCAGTCACTTGTCACACACAGCAGCACTCAGATGGCTGCCACCGGGCATCAAATTCACTTGCACATAGGTTCCACTTACCACATCGTGACACACTCTACTGAGCGTCAATTTTGCTTGCAATTATGAGGCTGCCTGGCATAATGTAACTTGCATGGGCAAAGCACTAGGTCTGTCTTGAATTTTCAATTACAGTCCAAACCTATTGGCTTTGCCAATGTTTGTTTTTACTCAGTGGAAGAAATGTTTTGCTGATGACTGTAGTTTAATCTAAGATGGACTACCTGTAATTGCTGTGCAGGCTTGTCTGCCACAACCACTGCTGCTACCCCCTTCTCTCAACTTTACCTTTTAGTCATGGAGTCCAAGGGGAGGGGAAGGGAATGATAGAGGGTGATAGAAACATAACTTTATAAAATTTGCTTATGTCCAGAACATTCATATCAACCTTTCATGTTCTCATTCTTGCATTATTACTGTATTCTAACTTATGTGAGGGTGTTTTAACATATATTCCACATCTGCAATGTTTATTCTTCAGGTTAACACAATACCCTTAGAGGAATCCCATTTCATTTACTAATTTGCACTGTCCCTGTATGTATTCATGTTTTACCCCATTGGGCTCCCTCCAAATGGAATTGCAACAAACAGGTGTGCGTTTAATATATCCTGCCCCATCTCCTCTTGGTTCCTGTATGCTGCATATGGGAAAGGGAGGTAACCGACCTATAAGTGATTCCCCTTCATTTCTTAAAAATCAGTTTGTGTATGTAGTGTTTACGACCGCAGATGTGTCTTTTCATATCACCATCAACAAGTTACTATAAGTAATGAGTCAAGTACGAGTTCCTATCAAGGGATACCTTTCGCGAGATTGCCTGAGACTGCCGAGATCAAGGGAGGAGCTATGCGCCGCGAGACGCGCTGGAAGCCACTGCGAGCTGCAGCCCCCTTAGCCCTGAAAATTAAACAGAGAACCAAGCCTGGTTTGGCCCGGGTAAGTTTGTCGTGTCATTGTCGGGCCACCCGGTGGCCGGCTCCAAATACCGGGCTGCCGCACTGCCGCATCACTGCTACCTGTTGGCCGACAGCAGCCCTTCCTTGATGGCTGCTGCTTCTGTGTTCGAGCACCGCATCTCTGGCCGTATCGCCTTGCACCACTTTGTTGATGTCGGCGGCGGCTGGCAGCTGAAGGAGCGGGCTGCTTCTTTGTGCACAGCAGGAGCAGACAGGCCGGGAGGCAAACCATAGCGCCGCAGCGCCTTTGTTGTTGGGTCAGTGAAGTGTGGCGGTGGCAGGGGGAAGGACGACAGGAAAAGGGAAAAGGAGCCCCAAGGAGTCCCTAGAACTTTGAGGTTTTTTTACTCCAGTCCACAGTTTGCCGGTGCCTGTGAGCCAGCCCGCTTGTCGACGAGCCCAGCAGAGCGAGGTGTGCCGGAGGTGTAGGCAGCTCCACAGCGCTGTTCGGGACCGGAACGGCAGGGGGTTGGGGCCGGATGAGCCGGAGAAGCCGAGGGGCTTGCCAGCCTGCCCTCCCGCCCGCTCGCAGCGAACGGCTGTACTCGACCGCCGGCTCTCCCTTGGCTGTCCCGTTCCGTGTCCGGACTGGCGGCGGCAAGAGTGGCTGGAGTCGCCTAGCGGGAGCCCGGGAGCCAGGAAATTCAGCGGCAACGGCACTGGGGAGTCAAGCAGTACCAAAGAAACATCTCGCACTGTCGCGCATCACCCCGGGCCAGGGGGCCGCGCTGCCAGGAGCCACGGTGAGGAGAGAAGTAGGTGAGGCAGTTTCACCGTAGGCATTGAAGCTGTCGTTCCCAGGGCCACGGAGTAAGAGACCATTTGGCCCCGGGCAACCCAAGCACCGTTCTCCAACATCTAAACTGCAGCAAACCCTCCCCCCGAGCCCCGTTAAGCAATCTATTTCAGTAGCGGTGAATAGGGTGGCAAGGGTGGGAGCTGGGGTCGTGTGCTCTGCGAAAGAGAAGGAGTAGGGGAAGGAGGATCGAGGCAGGGAGATAGACGTGGGCGACACGGCCAACGCGTACACCCTACCACCGGGTGTTCGCAGCAGTGGTGGTACGGCTAAGACCATCTGGGGACAAAAGCAGGGGCCCAAGTAAACGCCTCAAACATCAAATCCTCCAGCCCACCAATCCTATAACCTGCTACAGAGCCCCCCGAGCCCTCAAGAAATCTTTACCAGGGTTCCGCATAAATGAGATCAGGAACAGTCCGTCAGGTGGCGACAGAAAAAAAGCCAGGAAAAAAAGGAAATCAAAATAAAAAATCCAAACTTAAACCATCAAAAGAGGAGGACTCCCTAACCAATAATACACTAAACAGAGCGGGCCAAAGGGAGAGGCTTATTTCAGCACCCAGCCCAATATTAAAGACAAAGCCAAGCCCAAATAATCAAACAGGGATTTAAAAATAATTTTTTCTAAAAGATCCAATGGCGGCAATTTACGCTCCCTCAAAAGAATCCTCCATGCTACCAAGTCCAATTCAGCCTGACAAACCACAAGCCACTGTCCCGGGTACCCCTGCAATTCCTGCGAACGCATCACAGCATGAATCATTGTCAGAGAAAAAGTTGGTTCAGACAGGTGCTAGGAAATCAGTGACAGTAACAGCTCAGGTGCATCAGACTGCACCCGAAAGTCCAGTCATAACCCTCATTACAAAAACTGAAGTGACTGCTGAAGGTCTCAATGTGATTGGAATAAAAACAATTACAATCGAAGAACTAGCGGAACCAACTGAGTCTGAGACCCCCACGGGGGAAAACAGAGATCGTGAAAAAGTCAACAGCAGCTTTGAAGGATCAAAAGCTGTATTGAAGGGACCAACATCCGCCGCAAATCTCAAGGTCAGCAAACCACCCTCCGGTCCCAAGGAAGAGTGCCGAACAAACACAAGATGGACCAAGGAGGAAAAAATCAATTTAATCAAATCCGCAGTAAACGCAGTGCCTAAGGAAGCAGTATGTAGTAAATCCTTCTCTAACATGAGTGAAGCTATTCTGATTAAAATCCTGGAATCACTAGAAGGGAACGGACAGGAAGATGAACGCCTAACCCCCAGCTCAAGGAAAAGAACACCACAAAGGAGATCCAAACTGGTTTCATCTACTCCCCTAAGCCCACAGGGCGAACTAGATATCCAGTACACAGATCTAGCGGAGGCTGGTCATAGCCCCATAACAAGCAAGCAACCAACTCTTTCCTCACCAATAACTGTCTCCTCTGAAAGCGGGTCAAGTTCTGGGTCGGTGGCCCCGGCGCAGTACATTGAAGACAACTCCAACATGCAATGGGCTCAAACACTGATCCGTACCCTTGAACAATCTATAAAGGTTTTAAATTTTCAGTCAGACAAAATGGACGTCCAAATTGATCTTATAAATCTTATCGCCAGCCACATCTCTGGCGTAAATGGCAAATTAGATTTAATAACATCATTATTAACCAAAAGAGAAACTTTGGATCAGCAAAGAGACAAAAACAATCAATTATCCTCCTGCCCCATAATTGAGAAATTGGCAACCCTTCCGGAAATCTTAAAAGACGTTCTAGGGGCAGCAAAACAATCTTATAATAGCAAGTGGCACGTAAGACCCCAAAAAAATGGCGATCAAGAGGCAAGTGCAAATCGCACCATAGCCAAAACCAAAGGAACAAATTATATCAACGAAGTATCAGCGGAAATAGAATTCTAGGCACAACTAAATCTAAGCGACCCCCAACCAGTGGCCCCTCATTTACCAGCAGTGGTGGTAATCAAGCCCACAAATCGGGAAAGAAAGCGCGCAAGGAAGGCCCGGCTCAAATACAATAAACAGTCTAGCCCCGCCCCGGATAAAATGTTTCCACTTTTTACGTAAAAACACCCAAGGGAATAAAAAAACTCCCCCCCCTGTCCGAGACGGCACACCCTGCAAGTGACCAATCCCAATCCATTCAGCCCTCCATCTCAAAGCAACAGGGCCCCAGCCATGCCACTAAATTTCAAACTTCTCCCCAAATCAATCACGGGAACGGAACCTTACCTTTAGAGGACAAAGTCACTCAAAAAGCATCCCCGGCAGCGCAACAACAAGGAAGAAAAATAGCATCTAATAATGAAGAGGGTGAAGAAGAAAGTAGAAAAATCTGGTACACAGTGGGCAATAGAAGTCCAGGGAGCTGCAATGGTGCAAGTACACAACAATGCGTTTTTCAACAAGTAGCAACAAACAAGGGGTCAGATTTAGAAAAGCGCAATCCTCCCTTAGCGAACATGTCGGAGGCTCCAACTCAATTCAACTCTCAAAACCTCCCCAAATTTATCGCTGTAACAATAAGGAGACAGGATCGCCACTGCAAGCTCTTTAATCAGGATCAAGCGGAGCCGCGAACTGGGAAATCAGTCAAAAATCCCCGGGGATACCTAATGCGAGTTCAGAGGTGCCAACCACATACACCGCTGAGTATGATCAAGAACGCGGACAAAACATCCCATTAAGTTCAACATTAAACGGTGGAAGAAAGGAAAATGACCCCCCTGTGTATAAAGACCAAGTCCAACCGGATGAATTCGAACTGAAACTGTCCTTCATCCCCGAATACTCGTCAAAAGGTACACAAGATACATTAAATAGAGGAAACCTTTTGAGACTGTTTTATGAAATCCCAGAACTAAAAGGAATCCGCTTCTGTGACCTAACTTCGGTGGAATTTATAGAAACAATTGGGAGGGGAGTCGAGGAGACCCTGACAACCTGGTCATCCAAGGACTTGGTGGATAAAATAGTAGCAACGAGTGGAAGGTTTGGAGCATGGGGAATCAAGCTAAAGGCTCACCAATGCCCAAGGTACCCGCACCTCCTCCTCAAAAAGCCAAACGAAGCGAAAGGCTCGGGAAAACGCCAGTCCACATGCGTACGTGGTGCGCTTTCCAACTCACCAGTAGCTCCCACCAACAAGAACAGGCATTCTATAAGAGAATGCCCCGGTAAAACTGAGGGCAGTGCACAGGAAATAAGGGACTGGTCTTGGATCCCCAGAACACTAAGCAATTAGCATTCCTAACCAAGCAAAGAAAAGCAAAACAATAGTAACGGAGACAGCTCCCACAGCAGAAGATGTCCATATAGCTAGCATCTCGCTCTGCTCGTGGAACGTGCACAGTTTTAAGGACATGGGGCAAAACCATGAAACCGTATCATTCTTGATGCAACAACACATAATCCTGCTCCAGGAAACCTGGAACCTGGGTGCAAGCCCAATTCCTGGTTTTATACACTATCACTGCCTGGCAGAAAGACAGTCAAGCTATGGTCATCCGAGAGGGGGCCTATCAACTTTTATCACACAAAAATTGAATTGGGCAACGAAAGTACTAGATACAGGGGCCAACTGGATCCAAGCGACCAAGGTAAGCAGCAAGGAATCAACGAGACAACTCCTATTAATCAACGTTTATATCCATCCAGAGAGAAAAAAGCAGAAGAGAAAACATCTAACATCATTGCAGAGAAGTCACGCGAATTGCCAAATAGTGATTTCAGGCGATTTTAACAGTAACCTTTTAATGACTCAACGGGGAAGAAATAGTAAAGCCACCCCGGGTGCGAGTGAGTTAGTGAGTAAATTAGCAGGCTTCGAGTTGACACTTATGAATGGCAACGCTCCGGGCGATATGCCTGCCGCCGCAACATATCTGAGCGGAAAAGTCTCCTCAGCAATTGACTTTACAATTATTAGCAATAACCTGCTCCCACAAATAAACAACTTTAGAATCATCCCACGAGCCGAAAGTGATCACCTCCCGCTCATCCTGAACATGAATAACAAAGTCAAGAGCGCTCAAAAAATCAATACCATCATGCAGCCGCCTGAAACGTTCAACCTTCGCAAGCTAAAATGGCGAGGAGTGGCTCCTCAATCCATTCAGGAGACGGTCAAGGTTTTCCAGGAAAATCAAGGCCCCCTACCAAAGAACAATCACGTCAGCTTCTGGGAGCGGCTGGCCCAGTTTTTGGCCCTTAAATTCCCTGTTTCCCCCGGACGGATTTCAACAATAGTCACCAGAAGGGACCCGTGGTTCAACCAAGATCTCAGAAAGCAAAAAAGAGAGATCGCGAGAGAAGTGCGACGTCAATTTCAAGTAGAAAAAAGCATTTGCAATGCAATAGGTCTCGCGTTTACGCGAGTTTAAACTATTGGCATTGTAAATGACAATGCCTTTTATTTGTTTTAAAAACCAAAACATAAATAAAAGGCAATGTCATTTACAATACCAATAGCTTAAACCCGCGTTAATGCGAGACCTATTGCAATGCAAATGCTTGTTTCACTTGTCACAAGTCCCTATCACTGTGCCGTTCTGAGGAGCACCTACTAGTTTGTATGTGCATGTACATGGCCGGACTGGGAACTCAAACCAGCCCTGGCAATTTGGTCTGACCAGCCCCCATATAGGTGCAAGTGTGAAGTATTGCTGCTTTTGTTACTGGGGGCCGATATTCCAGCACCGCTGCAAATCCGACCCCCAGTAACACAAGCATTTGCAATGCAATAGGTCAGGTCCTCCTGAAGAAACCATCAGCAGACCCCACCGACCTCAAGAACTACCGCCCCATCTCGCTCCTCCCGTTTCCTGCCAAAGTCATCGAGAAGACCGTCAACAAACAGCTTGCCGCCTTCCTCGAGACGAACGGATCCCTCGACCACTCACAGTCCGGCTTCCGAGCCAACCACAGCACCGAGACCGCCCTCATCGCAGCCACTGACGACATCCGAACCCTGCTCGACAACGGGGAAACAGCAGCCCTCATCCTCCTGGACCTCTCCGCAGCGTTCGATACTGTCTGCCACCGCACCCTAGTACAACGCCTCAGCAACATCGGAATCCAAGTGAAGGCACTGGCGTGGATCATCTCGTTCCTCGCCGGAAGAACCCAGAGAGTCTGCCTCCCCCCGTTCAGATCCGAGGCCACCGAAGTCATCTGCGGCGTACCACAAGGATCATCACTCAGCCCCACCCTCTTCAACGTCTACATGCGCCCTCTCGCAGCCATCGCACGCCAAAACAACCTCAACATCATCTCATACGCCGACGACACCCAGCTGATCCTCTCCCTCACAAACAACCCCGCCACCGCCAGAACCAACCTACACGAAGGGATGAAAAACGTAGCCGAGTGGATGAGGAACAGCCGCCTGAAACTGAACTCAGACAAGACAGAAGTCCTCATCCTTGGATCATCACCCCCTGCCTGGGACGACTCCTGGTGGCCCCCTGCCCTGGGCAGCGCACCCAAACCAACGGACCACGCACGCAACCTGGGCTTCATCCTGGACTCCTCCCTCTCGATGACCAGACAGGTCAACACCGTCTCATCATCGTGTTTCAACATCCTACGCATGCTCCGAAAGATCTTCCGATGGATCCCCACCGAAACCAGGAAGACGGTCACCCAGGCACTCGTCACCAGCCGACTGGACTACGGAAACACCTTCTACACCGGAACCACAGCCAAACTACAGAAAAGAGTCCAATGCATCCAGAACGCCTTGGCACGACTCATCCTGGACATCCCCCGACACAGCCACATCTCCGGACACCTGAGAGACCTGCACTGGCTCCCCGTCAGCAAGAGAATCACGTTCCGTCTTCTCACCCACGCACACAAGGCCCTCCACGACTCAGGCCCCAGGTACCTCAACAAACGCCTGACCTTCTACACTCCCACCCGCCTGCTACGATCGACCAGCCACGCCCTCGCCGTCGTTCCACACATTCGAAGAGCCACCATGGGAGGAAGATCCTTCTCCTACCTGGCAGCCAAGACTTGGAACTCCCTCCCCATCCACCTCCGTCTCACCCAGGACCACCTCTCCTTCAGGAAGCAACTCAAGACCTGGCTGTTCGAGCAGTAGCGGACCCCTCTCCCCCGAGCGCCTTGAGACCCTCCGGGTGAGTAGCGCGCTATACAAATTTCCTGATTGATTGATTGATTGCATTATTAAAGTTTGAGCTATTGGACTTGCTAATAATAATGCAACACCAATAGCTCAAACATTGAGAAACGCGAGACCTATTGCATTGCAAATGCTTGTAATAAACTAGTCCTTAGCAAGTTGCGGATAGTGAGTAGACCAAACCCTCCTTTTAAAAAATTTATACCATAAGCAGTAGCCAAACTTGCTTAGCACAGAACTTTATACCCCAAAAGTCTTTGTTCCCAAAAAGTCACAACGCACTGAACCCAGCCAGAACCATTTTGGTGTTCTCCTGGAGCACTCTGTGTACAAGGCTGCATCCTGCCTTTGAGGAAGAGGGGGTCTGCCATCAGACGCACAGTGGGAGGTGGAGCCATCATTCACCTTGCCAGACACAGCCCTGCTCAGATCAAAGGGTCAACCCTCCCCATACTCCACTACCGATCTCTCTATTCAATCCAGTTCTGGCTCAGCTTGCCCTGACCCTCCAAAACCAGACAGCCAATACACATAACAGCAGAGCACACTGGAAGATTTAGGCAAGATAATACCTTCTTCCTAAAAGTGGTATTTTCGATCACAGAATATAAAACTAATTGTCACTATAAGATGCACTTTCATATTTGGAGCTCAGGCATACTAAATTTGACTTTCCTATCATGTTCCTTGGGTCAATTGGTATTATACTAATTCATACAGTCAATTTGCAATAGGGAGCATTTGCGCTGTGGCACTGAATGGCAGTGGCACAGCACCCAGAGCGTCTAACACCAGCAAACACAGAGGAGACAAAAGCGAAAAATGGAAGGGAGACCCACGCCAATGGTACCAGGTCTAACACGTACCAGAGGCAGTTTGCCAGGTGGGTCAGCTTTCCTCTGCGCCCAGCTTAAGAGCAGAGACTCACAGTCGATGGTGAGGTGAGCACCCAGGGAAGCTGAGAAAGTGGTGGCTTGCCAAGCTCCAGGTCACCTGCTCTGACTCCTGAGGTGATAGGACACTCTCCAAAGTCTGACCCTGGCCCACCATAAGTTTATCCAACCCTGAAGGCTTTCTCATCATTCTTCAGCCCTCAGCCCGCCACCAACATTTCAGAGGTGGTAACAGCTCTCGGTTCCAATCACTTGCTATGGGAGATATGGTCACGTACTCCTTGTCTGCTCTGGATCCGGGGAAGCATGCAAGGAGGCTCTTGATTGTACTTTGAGGAAGATCTCGTCCCATCCCCAGTGGAGCTGTGTACTTCTCCCAATCAAAACCATGTATTGATGCAGAATTTGTCTCCATTCCTGTGCTGTTTGTTTCTGGTCAGCTCTCTGCAGAATGTCAAGACCAGCAGTATCTGTCAAAATGGAGGGCCGAGGCTGCCTTGATTCTCCTCCAATTGGTGAACAGAGCATTCTAGAAGGTGAAGTTGGATCGGTCCGCGCCCCATCCCTAGGTACTCACGGTATGCAGTCCATAATCATCAGGGTGGATTATGTCAACAAATCTTCTTTGACGCCATCTTTGATCTCCTTCACTTGGTGCTACGCCATGAATGTGTTTAGCACAATATACTTCCGACACAAGGTTCTATGTCTGCGAGCCACCTCTTGCACAGCCAGTTTTATGCCTGTAGGATGGCTCCGGTACCTGACTGTAGCTATCGCCAGCAGAAGGACAGACTGCATGAAAATTTGAACTCTACACTAACAAGCATTTGCAATGCAATAGGTCTCGCATTAGGAAAGTTTGAGCTAATGGTATTGTAAATGACAAATTTTTTATTTATGTTTTGTTTTTGAAAATAGAGAAATTAATAGCTTTGTCATTTACAATGCCAATAGTTATAACTTTCGCAAATGTGACACCTATTGCATTTGTAATGCAATATGTGTTGTATTTACGTGGCTTACATATATTGATATTACAAATAACAATGGCTTTTAATTTTTTTCCAATAATTAATACTTAAATAAAAGTTATTGTAATTTATAATGGCAATAGCTTAAAGTTTTGTAAATAACTTTTGTGAAGATTATGTTCAGTGTATTTTATTGTGACAAAAATCCAAGAACAGAAGTGAAATATTAACATCTTCTTGTTACATTTGTAATAAAGCTTGAAACATTGAGAGAACATATTTGAACCATGTGTTGTATAACGGTTGCGCAGATTGATGCTGTGGTGGCGCTGAGTGATGTTGTGATGGCGAACGAGTGATGCTGTGGCGTTCAGTGATGCTGTGGTAGTGCATAGTGATGTTGTGGTGCCCCTGAGTGAGGCTGTGGTGGTGCAGAGTGATGCTGTATGCTATGCTATGTTTTGTTTTGCTATCCTATGTTTTGTTTTGTTATGCTATGTTTTGCTATCCTATGCTTTGAATTGTTATGCTCTGCTATGTTTTGGTATGCTATTCTATGTTTTGCTATGCTATGTTTTGTTATGCTATGCTATGTTTTGTTCTGTTTTATTCTGTGCTCTATTTTGCTATGCTATGTTTTGTTATGCTATGCTATATTTTGTTGTGTTTGGTATGCTATGTTTTGCTATGCTATTATATGTTTTGTTTTGCGATGTTTTGTTGTGTTTTGTTAAGCTATGCTATGTTTTGTTGTGTTTTGCTATGTTTTGTTATGCTATATGTTGTTGTGTTTTGTTATGCTATGTTACGTTATGCTGTTTTGCTATGTTTTGTTTTGCTATCCTATGCTTTGTTTTGTTATGCTATGCTATGTTTAGTTTTGCTATCCTATGTTTTTCTTGTTATGCTATGCTATGTTTTATTGTGTTTTGTTTTGTTATGCTATGTTTTGTTATGCTATGTTTTGTTATGCTATGTTTTGTTATGCTATGCTATGCTTTGTTTTGCTATGCTATGCTATGTTGTGTTTTGTTATGCTATGTTTTGCTATGCTATGCTTTGTTATACTATGCTATGTTTTGCTATCCTATGCTTTTTTTGTTATGCTATGCTATGCTGTGTTTTGTTATGCTATGCTATGCTTTGTTATGCTATGCTATGTTGTGCTATCCTATGCTTTTTTTGTTATGTTATGCTATGCTATGCTGTGTTTTGTTATGCTATGTTTTGTTATACTATGCTATGCTTTGTTATGTTATGCTATGCTTTGTTTTGTTATGCTATGCTATGTTTTATTGTGTTTTTTATGCTATGTTATGCTTTGTTGTGTGTTGCTATGCTATGTTTTGTTTTGTTATACTATGTTTTGTTTTGCTATCCTATGCTTTGTGTTGTTATGCTATGCTGTTTTTTCGTATGCTATGCTATGTTTTGTTATGCTATGCTATGTTTTGCTATGCTATGTTTTGCTATCCTATGCTTTCTTTGTTATGCTATGCTATGCTGTGTTTTGTTATGTTTTGTTTTGTTATGCTATGCTATGTTTTGTTATGCTATGCTGGTGAGGGTGTGTACGTGTGAGTGAGGGGGTGTGGGGGTGAGGGTGTGTGAGGGTGAGGGAGTGTGAGGGTGAGGGTGTGTGAGGGTGAGGGTGTGTGAGGGCAAGGTTGTGTGGGTGAGGGGGTATGAGGGTGAGGGGCTGTGAGGGTGAGGGGGTGTGAGGGGGTGTGAGGGTGAGGTTGTGAGGGTGAGTGAGGGGGTGTGAGGGTGAGGGGGTGTGAGGGTGAGGGGGTGTAAGGGTGTGAGGGTGAGTGAGGGTGTGTGAGGGTGGTTGAGGGTGTGCGAGGGTGTGTGAGGGTGGGTGAGAGGGTGAGGGGGTGTGAGGGTGAGGGGTGTGAGGGTGTGAGGGTGAGGGGGTGTGAAGGTGAGGGGGTGTGAGGGTGAGGGTGTGTGAGGGGGTGTGAGGGGGTGTGTGAGGGTGAGGGGTGCGAGGGTGTGGGGGTGTGAGGGTGAGGGGGTGTGGGGGGTGTGAGGGGAGGGTGTGCGGTTGTGAGGGTGAGGGGGTGTGAGGGTGAGGATTGGGGGTGAGGATGAGGGTGTGAGGGTGAGGGGGTGGGTGAGGGTGAGGGTGAGGGAGGGTGATGGGGTGAGGGTGACCGGGGTGAGGGGGTGTAAGGGTGAGAGGGGGTGTGTGAGGGGGTGTGAGAGGGTGTGAGGGTGAGGGGGTGAGAGGGTGTGTGAGGGTGAGAGGGTGTGTGAAGGTGAGGGTGTTTGGGGTGTGAGGGTGAGGGGGTGTGAGGGTGAGAGGGTGTGAGAGGAGTGTGTGAGGGTGAGAGGGGGTGAGAGGGTGAGTGAGTGTGAGAGGGTGGGTGAGGGTGAGGGGGTGTGAGGGGGTGTGAGGGTAAGGGTGAGGGGGTGTGAGGGTGAGGGGGTGAGAGAGTGAGGGGGTGTAAGGGGTGTAAGGGTGAAGATGAGGGGGTGTGAGGGTGAGGATGAGGGGGTGTGAGAGTGAGGGGGTGTGAGGGTGAGGAGATCTGTGAGGGTGAGGGGGTGTGAGGGTGAGGGTGAGGGTGAGGGGGTGTGAGATCCCTGGCAGTGAGTGTGCTGAACCAAGACTGGGTAAGAATGGCAGCATTGCTGGTTATATAAAGTCTATTCCCTGGCACCTTCAACGCTCCTGACCTTGTCTTCTCCTTGCTACTGCACCCGATCTTAATATGAATCAAAAAATATTTTCCAGGAACATAGTGTGATTCAAAGAACGTGTCACTAAGTTTCAATGTCGACTACAGTTTTTGATTCCTAAAATACCGATTTGTAGACCCACAACACATCATTGGTATTCCACGTACCGCGCAGTGAATAGCTGGTGCCTGGTGAATGTTACCCACTATTACAATACTAAAGGATGGCTTATCCATGGAATGTATGACGTTACAACGCATACTTTTACAACGCCTACCTTTACAACGCATTTTTTACAACGCAACATCCATTACAACACATTCCATTACAACGCATACATTTACAACGAATTTTTAAGAACTACCTTTACAACGCATTCCATTACATCGCATACTACCTTTACAACGCATACCATTACAACGCATAACATTACTTTGCATTTAAGGTAAGTATTGGATGGTGTAGGGGTTAAAATTACTATTCTAACTCCAGGGGGTGCAACAGTAGGGTAAGTGTTGGATAGTGTAGGGGTTAAAATTACTATTCTAACTCCAGGGGGTGCAACAGTAGGGTAAGTGTTGGATAGTGTAGGGGTTAAAATTACTATTCTAACTCCAGGGGGTGCAACAGTAGGGTAAGTGTTGCATAGTGTAGGGGTACTATGTGTTGTAATGCTATGCGTTGTAATGGTATGCGTTGTAATGACTGCGTTGTAATGACATGCGTTGTAGTGGTGTGCATTGTAGTGTCATGCGTTGTAATGACTGCGTTGTAAATGCATGCGTTGTAATGGATGTTGCGTTGTAATAGTTTCGTTGTAATGGTAGTGTGTTGTAAAAGTTGCGTTGTAAAGGTTGTATACCTATCAATGTTACACAGAACTTTACCTACAAGACCTCTTAACATATTTTTCAGGTATTGACCAGGAATGGAGGCTTTGAAAGGTCTTTTGCAGATGTTCGAAATTACCTAACCTTGCATTTGCACAAATGTAGCCTCTTTCCCAGGTTTGAGCAGTTACTAACATGTTCAACCGTGTGTATTCTTAAACGTGCTTTTAGTACACCTCTGAATTTCCTCAGCTGTAAAACTACGCATACTAATATTTTGTGCTTTGCACATTTATCATGGTCCAGATGAGAAAAAGTCCTATGGGGAACAATATCTTGACTGACTACACTGAATAGACCACTGTGATGCGTCATATATGGAAAAACCCCAATAAAATCTGTTTGGAAAAAATGGTGCGTGTCGGCACTGTTCATACGTCTACCCGGAAGCAAGTTGCAAGCACGTATACCTCAGTGTATCAGGCTGCTCCACCTTTTAATAGTGAAGCAATTATGCGTTCCTAGTAAAATTATTTCCAACTTCAAAATACGTTCGTCATGTTACAGCCAATCAGCTAATGCGCGTGACGTGAATCGCTCTACAATGGAATGGAGGGCACCTTGCATGGATAACATGGGTCAGGTCAGTCGAGGCTGGCAGGGCAGCGCTGTCCGCGATACATGCTTATTCATATCAACATCTTTAAAATGAGGCCTCCTTCATATGTAGGTTATTTGTTCACTTTCCACAGTAAATCCCTGTAGCACTGGGTAGGGTGGAAAGAGATGCTGTTGATACACAAATAAATTATAAAACCTAGGGCAGACTAGCAAAGCCCGACATCACCACGGCCACCAGGGAAAGCAACACCATTCAACAACTAGGCCCCACAATGCACTGCGTGCACATGAATTCCAAGCATCCCCGCTGCCCAGCCAGAAAAGTCGTCTTTAAATGCATCCCACAGAAATTCTGCATGGCAACTCGCAGCTCACCCCAACCTGGTGAAGTAACAGTTTCCACCGTGGCTGGGGTCCTTGAAGGACTGCCTTGGGCTAGCCAGAAATGAATGTTTTTAGCATAGCATCAGCAGACACTACTCTGAGTAACAAAAGTGCTTCCAACACATGAGCCAACGTTAGAACCAAGTACTCTGCTGTATTTTATTTATTAACTTAATCCAAATGTTCTTGTAACGTGAGGGTTGTGACGTAGTTTACAGAAGGCAGTCAGAATTATATATTCACACCCACAGTGTTTTACCATGTTTGTGATAAATCTCTGTACATTGATCGGCCCATGTAGACAGAGCTACCGAGCTTTCCAGTTCCGTGTGGCACTACCTGCCCCAGTCCAGATTGTTTTACCTTTGGTTTTACAATGGGAAAAACAAAACAAAATGTCCCGGAATGCAAATAAAAAAAGAAAAACAGGTGGGAATAATTGGTGTAGGTTCATCTTCTACAGTCATATGTGAGAAAAAAACATAGCAATGTGTAACATGCATGCCGTTAAACAGGGCTTTAAGTGCCGGGTCCTGCCGATGCTCAGCACTGGCATGTCTAAAACCAGGATGCCAAACTTCCGAGGCGTGGAACGCAGGCGAGAGAGGCGGGCTCTACTTCGATAGGCAGGAGCCTGCGAAGTTCCGGCAGATTCCCCGCCTCTGTAGCAGGGTAGCAGTGACGTAGCTCGTCCGGAGCGCGGCACCTTGGAGGCAGAGGGAGCCCACAAGCAAGCAGGGATTCTGGGAGAAGAAAGCAGGGATTCCAGGAGTGATGCGGTTCTCGGTAGAGAGCAGGAAATGCATAACGGTGCGAGGAAGCAAGAAGAGCCCGATGAGTGGGGGGGTGGGGCGCATGTGTGGGTGTAACTGTGTGTGTGCACGTGTGTAGATGTGCGTGTGTATGTATAAGTGTGGCTGTGTGTCTGTTAGCTGTGCGTGTGTATATGTGTGTCTGTGTGCGTGTGTCCCAATGCATTCTGCCTGCGTGGGTGTATGTGTGTGTGCGCATGCGTGAATGTGGCTGTGTGTGATCGAGAGAGGCTGTGAATCTGAGGCAGGGGATGTGCACTGCGCCTTGCGCGCCCACGAGGAGACATCGGCGCTCGTGCCCATCCCCTGTCTCAGATTACCAGGAGATGGACGACTATAGTTGTCGAGCTAGACGCATGCTACGCATGCGTACTCTAGCTCGACCTAAAAAAGGGCCTAAAACAAGAAAAAACAAAGTTGCACGCGCTAAGGCGCACTTACAGGAGGAACCTGGGGACAGCAAAAACAGCACATAAAGGGTCCATCTGGCTGCAATTATTATCAGCCAGCAAAAAGCCCAATAGTAGCGATTTCTGGGGCATAATAAACAAATTAACATCCGGCCCAACACTTCGGCAAGAAGCAGGAATTGGTGCAGATATATGGATCGCCCATGTGAAATCCCTGTACAATAAGTCAGAGACGGGTCCCGAAGGAACACCCTATGGGCCAGACCTCGAACAGAAAGAAACTCAAGCCTTCTTCACCCCGGCTCCTGCAGAAGGCAGCACATTCGAATCATATTCACTCACCAACGAGCCAAACTCCCTGATGAACGCGAAAGAGCTAAGTGGCCTCATAGCAAAACTAAAGTCTGAGGGAGCGGCTGGGCCAAATGGCATCCTCAACGCAATTTTAAAGTACAACCCAGAACTGTGGTCTTCGATCTTCACCCCACTCTTCGCTTCGCTGTTCGCCTGGGTGATTTCACAGCGGACGTCCGGAAAGTTCAGTGCGGGGTTCCCCAGGGTTCCTCCCTTTCCCCCCTCCTGTTTAATCTTTATGTTGCCCCTCTTATTTTTTCTCTTCAACAAATGGAGGTGGCCGTATTTAATTATGCGGATGACCTCCAGCTTGTTTTCAATCTGTCTTCTTCCCCTTCTTCTCTTCTTAACTTTCAATCTGTTATGCTTCATATCCGGGACTGGATGAGCCACAATCATTTGAAACTCAACCCCGATAAGACCGAGCTGGTGTAGACGGGTGGTTCATCCAGCCCCTGGTCCTCTCTTTTTTGGCCCCCTGCACTGGGCCCCCCCCCCCTGTCCCCACTACCTCTGTTAAAACTCTGGGTATAAAGTATAAAACTCAATTCTCAACTCACCCTTCATTCTCAGGTCAGCTCCGTGGTATCTTCTTCTTTCCTTTCATTGCGCACTATTCGCAGGGTGTCCCGTTTTTTTACTTTTTCTGCTCTCAAACTTATCATTTTGGCCATGGTGGTGTCCCGCCTGGATTATGGCAACGCCCTATATGCAGGTATTCCTGCATATAGTCTTCGGCGTTTGCAGCAGATACAAAACCAGGCGGCCCGCCTGGTCTTTAACCTTCCGAAATTTCACCATTCCTCCCCTCTCTTGAAAACCCTAAACTGGCTTCCTGTGCGAGCCCGGGTCCAATTCAAACTCGCCTCCATTACTTTCCGGGCTCGATAGGGCTTGGCACCCGCATTTATCTCTTCTGAGATTACCCCCTATGTTCCCACCAGGGAACTGCGTTCTTCCTCTCAGTCCCTCCTCACTATCCCTCGCTATCGGAGAAAGAAGTGGGGAGGTTCGACCCTTGCCCCAACCCTGTGGAATTCCCTCCCTCTTGAACTTCGTTCCCTCACTCTGTACTTAGATTTTCGCAAACACCTTAAGGCTCACCTGTTTTCCAAGGCCTTTGACTAAACATTTTTTAGCTTCCCTTGCTTCCTAGGCCCAGATCTTTTCAGTTTTAGCGCCAAGAAACCGCTGGTGTATGTGCGCTGTACAAGTATTTTTAAACTCAAACTCAAACTCAAACTCTTCAATGAGATTTACACTCAGTCCAACATCCCGGCCTCCTGGAGGGGGAATATCATCCACCCCACTATTTCAAAAAGGGAGATCACCGTAAACCGGGAAACTATAGACTAATCTCACTGATAGACGTTGAAGCAAAACTGTATGCTTCGTGCCTGTTAATTCAGTTGCAAGTTTGGAAGGAAGAAAAAAACATTATTCCAAAATTCCAGACAGGATTTAGGCAAGGCATGGGTATAATATCCAACCTTGCCTGCCACCCTAGCTCTTTTGAAGGAAAAAGCACAAAAAAGGAAACTCCGTCTGTTCGTCTGCTTCGTGGACATTAAATCTGCTTTTGACAGAGCGAGCAGGAGTCAGTTCTGGAAGAAACTCAAAGCATGGGGTCTACCAAGCATAATGCTTAATGCCATAATCTCTCTGTATACAGACACCTGGGCAAGAGTCAAGCTGGGTGATGGGTTGAGTACCACCGCAAGCATTCACACTCAAAGAGGCCTGAAACAAGGCTGTGTCCTTGCCCCCAGCCTATTCAACCTGTTCTTATCTGATATTGCACCACATATAGAAAAACCAGACTCCCACCCCCCGAAATTGGCCAACGAACCAGTTGCTATCCTACAATATAGTCTTGCTGAGCCAAATCCCTATTGGGTTACAGAGATCAATAAACAATCTCGTAGCCTACTTGGACAAGGAACAGCTGGAGCTAAATAAAGAGAAAACAAAAATCGTCCGTCTAGTCGACAGCAAAAAATCAAAGTTCAAATGGATGGCCAAAGGGGTTAATGTTGAAGAACACAGCTCATGTAACTACCTGGGCGTAATAATCGGGCAGGGTGCAACTCATAAAGAACACAAACTGGC
This sequence comes from Lissotriton helveticus, assembly GCF_964261635.1. Lineage (NCBI taxonomy): Eukaryota > Metazoa > Chordata > Amphibia > Caudata > Salamandridae > Lissotriton > Lissotriton helveticus. The sequence continues at coordinate 114,919,403 of NC_136061.1, forward strand.
ACTTAAAGCTAAGGCACAATCATTGATTTATGCTTATAGATTAATACGCAAAAAAATGGACTGCCCGAATCATTCCTACTTGCTAAAAGTAATGGCCGCCCAAATCCACCCCAGCCTGTCCTTCGGCTTGGCCCCTTGGTGCGGCAAAGATGCGCACCTATTGAACGAGTTGCAGTCAAAGATTTATAAAGCTGTCTGTGACCTGCCAAAATGTGCCTCGCCCTCCCAGGTCAGTTTGGAATTCGGCCTCCAGCATCAGAAGTACCGGGGAATGAGCAGCTTAATAAAACTTTGCCACACATTCCGCTCCTCAGACCCGGGCACTCTAAATAGTTTATGCTGGGACGAAATCAAGCACCAGAGGGAGCAGGAAACGCCAAACTCCTGGGGTAGCTTTTTGAGTAACTCTGTAAATGTAAATGTACAGGAATTTATATAGCGCAAATCACCAAGCGGTTTCTAAGCGCTTGCTTAGGGAACCCGTCCTGGTATTCCCCTGTGAGATAAACCCAGCAGGGTATCCGCAAGGTGAAAGCCAGGCATCCCGCCGCGAGGGGCCATTGTGGAGATTAAGCAAGCTATTGCCCAGAGTCACAGAGTGTGAACCTGTGAATCGAGTAGGCACCAGGGCGAGAATTGTCGAGTCCATTGACATTTTAGGACTCAAGACCCCGCCGAGCCGGGAATTGAACCCTGGTCCCAGGCTGACCTCTGCTTCCAGATCTGCCTCCTCTAACCAGTGAGCCACTTCTCTCTGGTCAAGATGGAACTACAAACAGCAAGGGACAAAGGGATGGATAGAGGAAACTTCGTCATAATAGTAAACGTCGCAGCCAAAAAGAAATCTTTGCTGGAGGACAAAATGGCGCTCACCAAGAGGCGGCACAGGTGGACTATTATAAACTCGTACAGGTTTTCAAAGCCACAGGCTTACTTATCCGCCCATTTCAGCTCTTAGCTAAAAATGAGCGTCATAAAGTTTCGAATGGGCGTGCACGACTCAAACGACTTATATCCCTTGTGGAAACAGGCCTTTAAATCAGAGTCCTGTCGACTATGTGGCTTCAAAAAAGAAACCCTAATCCATCTATTAAGCACCTTTCCAGCCATCCAAGAGCAAAAGAGACAGTACTTGAAATCAATCTTTAATGAACAGAACATCCGGTCCAGCAGGCAAGCAGTAATACGCAGGTTGGAGGGCTCGTCGTACATCCTGGCATGCCGAGGAGTTAAATTCATGAAATCAGTTAATAGCCTCCTACTGCAAGCCGACGCAGATCAAATATAAATTCGTGTAAAATCACCCCAACACCCTCTTCAAGGGGCTCACATTTTGTTATATCTGCTACTCGAGTTTTAAAATCGTCAAAGCAAGTTTTTTAATAATTGAGTTTTATTGCCATGTACTTTTTATATAAAAAAACAGGGATGTGTATCCATTCTTTTATTGCTCGATAACGCTATTTGCCTATGTAGCTTTTTAATATTTTCTCCAGGGGGGTTTTGTAATGATTTTAATTAATCAAACAATAAAAAATTTGATTTGAGTCACGGTGTTTTGATCACAGATAGATGAGAGGCCAAGTAGGCCCTATTAAGATTTTAGTTGGTAACTTGTTTGCTGAACATGGTGCAGCCACCATTGCTTCACCGTTTTTCTTCTGACCCCCTTCTGTCTTCTGTTAGCACTGCAAAAATACTGGCTATTTGTTCATGTTTTGAGATTATGACTGGGAGACAAATTAATGCGTGGATAAGAATGCCTGTAAAATTCCCACCATTGTTTTTCAACATGGCAAATCTGTCTTTGAATATTTTTATTATCCTGTAAATATTTCACACAACTTTAAAATACTTTTAAAGTGCTTTGAACTTGTATTTACTATTTTGTCAACTAGAACCTACGGCAAACCTAACCACAAGACACAGGATAGTTTACTCCCATCCAAGATGAACAACAGCAGAGGAGCGCCCAATGGTAGGGCAAAGTGGTAGGTGGTGGGCCATGCCACCGGGGGCGGCCCCCTCCATGTGCTTTGCAGGGGGGCCCCTTTCAAGTTTCAAAACGCCACTGGGTGTCCATCAGAGACCAGAAGGGTCCTGCTATTCATATTCACTAGTCACTACATCTACCCCTTTATTAAATAAAAATTACAAATATTACATATATACAGTGCTTTAAATGGGCCGGTATCGAGTTGCTCATATCTTCTAGATCTCGTGTGAGGTTGATGAGACATAGATAAAAGCCTACCTCGTATTGGAACAAAAAATAGGGCCGGGCACCCAAAAAATAAAGTGGCCCACATTTCTAAACTGCAACCTTTTGAAAGGCATCGATCTATTTTTATGTTTTTTTGTAAGAGGGGATCATTTCAAGAGAACGTTATAGTAATGAAAGCCTTTTATTGCTTATTAGGTCCATAACATTGGTCAGGACTGAAAATGTCATTATTCCACTAAAACTCACTCACTCTTCTGACACTCATCTTGAAGTCTATGAATTTCCATTATCTTATGCCTACCTTCCTATCTCTGAGTCCCCTCCTGTCTATTAGGCCACAATCCATATTCTGATGAACGCAACAAATGATGAGCCAAAACATTGTGAACAAAGGTGATAATTGTTAAAAAATGAACTGGAAAGGTGAGGGAACTACTGGATGAAATTCATATTGCTAGGTATTATTGTCTCCCCTTACCAGGACTTATTCAGTAGATGTGTGTGAATGAGAAGGTGTGCCTCGAATAGTATTTTACTTTTTTAAATATTTTCTTAGATATGCCATTTATTAAATGGTATGATGAAAATTTAAATAGCCGGTGTCAGTATTAAATGTGCGTGGATTGTATTTGTATGTAGAGCAAAACAAATGAGATGAGATCAGTGATCCTCTTCCTTTTAATAATGTATGATAAATATTTATATAGTTGAAATTGTGTGGATGAAAGCATCAGTTGAGAAGTAATGATGAGAGTGGTATCAAAATTGAAATTAGATTTGATGCAAAGATTTACCCAATTGTAATAATAAAAAGGCCCAGACTCTTACCATGGATAAAAAGATAAGAAAGGGAAACTCTGCTCATGGCCTCTGTAATACTAGAGAGAGGCGCTCATTGTGAATAAAATGATGGTGATGTGTTCAGTGAGGACAAATAAAGTGATCTACAGACCTTGATGCAACAGAGTCAAAAGGCAGAACATATAAATTTGCTTAATTTGCCACATATTCCATCATCTCCTGCATTATCCACAGATTAACAAAAAAAGTTGTTCCTAACTCAAGGGTTCGAAAGTTACCTAAAACGCAGGGTTGTCGTGCAGTGCAGTAGAAGGCCCTTAGCAGGGCTTGACTGCTCACCTTTCTGTTGCTTATTTCTATTTTTGGGTGTTAAATTGGTACTAATGAGGTGCAGCCAATGCACAGGCACTGTTAACAAGTGTAAAAATGTCATAATAATGAAGTAATAAAATGTTCTGCATTACGGCTCATACGTTTCCTTTTCTTGCCGCATAATGTACTCAATGATGCTGCATAATTTGGCCTTCCACTGCCGCATAATTCCAGTGGCCCTGGTTATTTCAGTACACCCCAGCAGATGGCAGGTTAATGACTGTGCTGTCTTAACGATTTAACTACAGGCATAAACACATTCAGTTTCACTGGCTTTGTTTGAAAGCGCTTTATTTATGTTCTCTTCAAGGAAGGAGTAAATGATCAAATATTTGAGATCTCTGAAAAATAGGAACACTTTCTGTGAGGCCCTCCTTTGACTAGGGTAATTTAAAAGCTTCACTGTGGTAGCTTTAAGGCCCAGGAAACGGCAATGGCATATGCTTACATGGCCTCTTAATTAAGTGCCAAATCTGCAAAAGACAGGTAAGTCGAGGGGGTTCTTTCCGGTTAAATTCTGGTTTGAGATGGGAGGTTGGTAGAGCAGCAAGGATGCCTTACTTTGCCTTTGGAATGGGTGTGTGGCCATTCACCTCCTGGACAAAAGCAAAACCCTGTTTATTGCCCCCACCTCTTCTCCTTCCAAGCGGAGTGAAAACTGCAGCTCAGAAGCAGCGTCTCCTGTGGCTAGGCCTGAGTGTCAAACCCCAAGGCTAGGGCGAGAGCACACACCACGTGATGTGTCTGCTGGGTCCGGCAAAAGTCATTCTGTATATGACAATGGGCTGCAATTATCTGTGCTGGGTTTGGCAGGGGCTGCTGCAGCCTTGCAAGTTCAGAGCAGCAGAGCAGGCCCGAACTTTGATGAAGAAAAAACTGGCCCAGATCAAGCCTCAGGCACTAGGCCTCGGGCATGGGCCGTATGCCCACCTTCTCAATCTGATGCTGTACCTCGGGTACAGGTGATGCAGAGGCAGGTGTATGAGTTTGGCTCTCTGGTCTCTCAGGTGGAAGGCAGGTGCTTGAAATGTGACAATCTTTTGTGGTGGTGTTTCTGGGACATTCAGCCGTCACCATATTTCCTTTGCTCATCACAACCCTCAGTGGGTCAGCATCAAACGGATCGTCAAACTTGCTTTTCTGTTTGACCAGGACCCGATCTCCATCCTTGAAAACTGTGTCCAAGCACATCGGCATTTTGTCAGCGTAGGTCTTCATTCTGTACTTGTGAAAGGAATCCATTGTACAGATCTCGTCAGCATCTGTCGACCTATTAGTGGTCCACTGTGGTAATTTTTTTTCCATTGCTCTCCCAAACAACAAGGTGGCGGGGCTTTTACCTGTCGTGGAAATGGGATTTGACCTATAAGCATGAAGGCCTAAACATAAGGCTAACTTGAGGTAACTTCTTTCTAGCGCAGCATGCTGAACTGGAGTGGTGTGGCTCACTGGTTAGAGGCGGCAGACCCGGAAGCAGAGAACGGCCCGGGACCAGGGTTCAATTCCCGACGCGGCAGGGTCGTGGACCAGGGTCAGCGGACTCGATAAATCTCGCCTCGGTGCCTACTCTAACCAGGGATCACACTCGGCAACTCTGGGCATTAGCTTGCCTCATCTCTACAACGGCCCCCCACATTCGCCAGGGATGCCTGGTTTCACCTTGGAGATACCCAGTAGGGACCATCTCACAGGGATTGCCAGGACGGGTTCCCCAGCGGTCTACAGCGCCACGACGCCTCAGGGCAGCAGTGCGCTTTACAAGACACATACATTACATTAACTACTCTTTTAGGGTGCCCATGCATCGTTCGACAACAGCATTTGCCTGTGGCCAGAGAGGGGTACTTTTCTGATATTTAACATTCATATTAGTGAGTAAATCTGTTGTAAATGATGTTAGTAGACAGATATAAGACTTAATACTTATTTATTAAGTACCATAGAGAAAAGCTGGTGTTCCCATCAGATAGCAGGAGCTAACTGACAAGACAGAACATATGAGATGATGACATCAGGGAAAATGGAATACAGGATTTAAAGGGATACAGTGAAACTTAAGTGCAGAGAATACAACATATCCTCTTCCCTTCATATGGAGGAATATTAATAAAATGAATGTAATAAGAAATAAAACATAATAAGACTATGTCCTTCGTTATAGAGAAAGACCTTACTTGCAAACATAGTCACGTAAATGAACTGGGGGTCTTTTCACTCTCTGGGTTCTACTAGCACGAAACTCATTGGTATTACTTGTCCTGTGTTCATTGGTTCTCACTGGTTCATGCTCGGCTTTCTTATACAGTGCCACTCGCCTCAAGTTCCAACTTTCACCGTTAAATAAAGTGACATATCTCTTGTGTACAGACTTGATTTTAAATGGACCCCTGAACTTCGTCAGTCCAACACCCACTCGACCGGGTTTGACTTTAACCCAATCATTCGTAGCCAACTTACACGCGCTATTTGATTCGTCAGGCACACTGGGACTAGCAGGAGGGTCAGTGTTTAGAAGTTCTTTCATCCATGCAGCCACTAGTTTAGTACTTGCTGAACGTCCCCTCATGACTGAAAACGGGACTAAACCAGTTACACCATTTTCAGTAGTCCTGTAGGCCCACACCAGGTCATTGATTAGACTCTTCACATCTATTCGGGAAGAAATCGCCATTTGGATGGCACCTTTAACCATTCGGTTGGCCCTTTCTACTATGCCATTTCCCTGGGGGTTGTAAAGTGAGGTTCTTGAGTGAATAATACCGCATTTTCCTAAGAAGTTAGCCATTTCTAAGGAGGTGAGCTGTGTCCCATTATCAGTAATGATCTTTGTGGGGAAACCTTCCTCTCTAAAGATCTCACCCAGTACGGTAATAGTGCTGCTCGTAGTGATCTCTTTTATGAATTTGACTACTAACCATTTGGAAGAGACGTCAACTACCACTAGCCCGAACCTCATATCTTGGTTCAACTGGTGAAATGGGCCAATGAAGTCGAGACATATAGTGTGCCAAGGGCACTTGGGATCAGCTATTGAGCCACAACTAGTGTGGCTACCCACCTTAAGTCTCTTTTCACTTTCTAAGCAATCGGTACATCTCTCCACCCATTGCGAGATTTCTGAGTCCATTCCAGGCCACCAAAAATTGTCTCTAATTCTCCTCTTGGTAAGGGACTGCCCTAAATGGCCTTCATGACCCAGCTTAAACAAGGTAAATCGTACATCTTGTGGAGGAATGAATTTGTCATCCATTAAGATCATGAATCCCTCATTGTCTAAGATAGATAGTTGATCTAGAACCTTCAAATAAGGACGAAGTGCGGGAGATAGGCAACTCTCTCTTCTTGGGCCCTTCGCTATTAAATCTTTGACTTCACTCAGTACTACATCTTTAGTCATTGAAGTGTTCCATAAATTTCTACTTATTGCTCCAGCACACATATCTACAACTTCATCTACGGCGGCAACAGAACCTTCTGAGTTGAGAGATTCAACCCCTAACTTGTCTACTCTCTCCCAAGGTAGTGGAAGTCTAGAGAGTCCATCCGCTTGGCAGTTCTTCCAACCGGGAATGTATTCCACAGTGTACAAGTACTCCTGAATCCTGGCGGCGAGTCTCGCTAACCTGGCAGAGCCTTTACCAGCGCCGCCAGGCGAAAGTATTTTAACTAGGGGTTTGTGGTCTGTTAATAACGTAAATTTGAACCCCCACAGGTACATTCTATAATATTCGCAACCCCATGCTGCGGCCAAGGCCTCACGCTCGATTATAGAGTAATTTCTCTCAGCTGTAGTGAGTGTCCTTGAGGCAAACGCTACAGTTTTGAGACCTGAATCGTGTGCTTGAGCTAGGACCGCGCCAATACCGACAGCGCTTGCGTCTACTGTCAGAACTGACTTACGGTTGGTGTCAAACGGTGTCAAAATGCCTGCCTCGCAAATTTCTACTTTGATTCTTTTGAAGCATTCATCCTGTTCCACACCCCATACAAACTTACAACCACTCCTCAACAGTACTTTGATCTTCTCGGTTTTCTCTGCAAAATCTCTTACAAACTTAGCGTAGTACTCGATGAGGCCGAGGAAAGACCTCAACTGATCCTTATCGCATGGAGATGGTGCATTTCTAATGGAATCTAATAAATCTCTCTTAGGTTTTACTCCATCTACAGACAATGTATACCCAAGGTATTCAACTTCCTCTACTGCAAATTTACATTTCTCTTTCTTGAGAGTTAAACCTGCTTGTTCCATCCTTTCTAAAACAGTTTTTAAGATCACATTGTGTTCTTCTATAGTCGCTCCAAATATCAGAACATCGTCCTGAAAATATACAACATTGTGCACTACTTTTAGTACAACACCCATCATCCTCTGAAATACTCCAGCTGCAGAGGCGAGTCCAAAAGGCATTCGTGTGAATTGGTATATTCCTTCGGTTGTTATGAACGCTGTAAGTGCTTTAGAGTCTTGGTGTAGTTTTATTTGATGATAGGCGCTGCGAAGGTCTAACTTGGAAAAATATTTCCCACCTTTTAGTGATAGAACTAGCTCATTGATGTTCGGTAAAGGGAAGTTGTCTATCACAATGTTTTGGTTCAGGGTGCGAAGGTCCACACAAAAACGAAATTTTCCATTAGATTTGGTTGTAATAACTACGGGGGAAATCCAAGGTGATGTTTCGATCTGCTCTATTACACCTTGATCTAGCATTTCCTCTAACATCTTCTTTACTTCTTCACGTGCGATGAATGGAACCTTTCTGACTTTGTGTTGCATGGGTATGGCATTGTCCCTCAACACAATCTTATGTACATAGCCTCTTAACTCTCCTATATGCTCATCAAATAAACCATTCATTCCTTCCACTATCAAGTCTGTGGTTATGCTGTCTACCACCATCACCTGTTGTGCCGCTCTGGGATTTATTATTATCCCAAGGTCATATTGCTGTCCCCATCCTAAAATTGCAGGACCAGACTTGGCTACATACACCTTCCCTTCAGCTGAACGATCTTTGAATGTTATTACACACACCATAAACCCGATCACATCTATGCTTTCACCCTGATAACCACAGGCATTAATGTCGCTAGGAGACAATTGTACATCCTTCCAATTTGTTTGGAACATATCTTTGGGAATAATGGTCCATAATGGTCCAGGGTCAACCATCAGCTGAACCTTGATTTTATCAATAAGGAATAGGGCTTTTGGTCTGAATCTCCTCCCAGGCTCACTCTCGTTCACACTGTCTCCACCTAGACACAATATTTTGTTCGTACCTTCAACATTAGTGGAGTCTCTTACTTCATCTTTGTTTTCAACAACTGCAACTTTATCGACGTTTGTACTTCTACACATCTTCGCAAAATGTCCTTTCCGCCCACATTTCCTACACATCTTGTCAATTGCAAAACATCTCCTAAAATCCGAATTGTGAAAAGTACTCCCACACCTACTGCACATTCTTCCTTGGAATCTATTCCTGTCATTACTTGGAAATGTATTGTTAAATTTTTTCTGACTACTTCCTCCCAAATCCACACTCTTCTTATTCACAACAGCAACTTCGTCATGATCAACACACGAAACATCATTGCCTTGAGTATTGCTTTTTGCGTTATCTTTCTTTTCCATCTCTTTCATGCATGCATTCGATTCCTCAACTACTTTTGCTATGTCAATGGCCATTTGTAGGGTTGGGTTTTTTGCTGCCCATAGTTTTTCTTGCATCTTTTTGTTTCGGCACTGTACTATCAGCTGGTCTCTTATCATTTCATCTCTTATTTCTCCAAAACTACATTTTATCGACAATTCGCGTAACCTAGCCACAAACTGATCTACAGACTCTTCATTCCTTTGAGGCTGAGTATAAAATTTGTGTCGTGCCATAACAATATTTACTTCTTTTGCGTATTGTTTTTTCATCCGAGCTTTAGCTTCTGTGTATACGTTAGTTATCGCTCTACCATCTTGGTTGACTGCTACAGGAAGGTATTTAAAAGAATGCTGACCCTCCTTGCCCAAAGCACTTAACAAGAGGGCTTTCTTCCTAATTGCACTGAAATCTTTTCCATCAAGTGCTTCGATGTAGTTCTCGAAAATGTCTATCCATTCATCCCACTCAATGGGTGGATCTCCTGTGGCTTGTAAGAACAATGGAGGTGCTATAATATTTAAATTCTCCATTTTTTTTTTTTTTTTTTTTTTTGTGAAGAATTAGTCAAATTGGAATAAAAATGTCACCTCTTAACATATGCTATATGTGTGCTTAATTACTCTTTCTTTATCTGTCAAATGTAGAGAATAAAGTCGGTGGTAACTTTCACTGTGTAGTGTCTAACAACAAATTGGTAATAGAGGCTCTCACTCTTTCATGAGGCTCTGACTCTTCAACTTATAGTTTTCGCTGTGCATTGCTTAAAGTCTCGTTAAAACTAATCTGTAAATGAGGTTCTCGCCCTTCAATTTCCTTTGTTGATGATGTACTCACCCTTCGTTTCTTCTTGCTGACATTCGTTTTGGTTTAAACGGAGTTCTCACCTTTCAATTCCTTTTTCTGACGCTCGTTTTGATTCAATGTGGTTTTCTAACTACTCGGTAAATTGTTTGCGGTTTTCTAACTACTCGGTAAACTGTTTCAAGGAACGATCTCCACTTGCGATGTCTGTTGCTGGGATACGCGGTAATCCAAGATGGACGCTGCGTGGTCGCGTCACTGCTGGCACGTTGCACGCTCGAGTCGCGTCACTGTTAGCACTTCACTTCCTGCGTTGGGTGTTTCCTTGTTGACGTGGCTCGGTTGAAAAAAAAAAACAATGGTTGAAAATCGAACGGTGAGTCACTTGTGCTTCTCTGCTCGAGGAGTGTGCTCGTGTGTCTGTTTAAAAGATGCAACACGTATGCTTGTGTTGGGGTTATCAGTTTAGACGAGATTAAACAAAGAAAGTCAAATTTTAAGCGTGGATAGTACACCAGTCACTCTGTTTTCGCTCTGGAAGTCGCGTTTACATCCCTTTTAAATCTTAGGCATCTTTCCCAAACGTGACGTTACTTTGGCTGAGTGCAGCTTTCTAGATTAACGTTTACTAAAGTCACAACTAGACACACGGCAAGGATTTGTTAATGATCTCTCCAACTCACCAGTTGCTTTGGAAACTTGTAGGCTTCAGTTCAAATCGTAAATTGTTGCAGTCTTCAGATTCAAGCGTTTTTTTTTTTTTTTTTTTTGAATAGCAATATGTCTTTCTTGTCTGTTTCAAGAGATGTGTAGCAGTATATTTTCTTGTTTGTTTCAAGACTTGTGTGGCTCTTCAGAATTGTTTTCTCTGTTTCTTCAGAAATTCGCGTGGTTCTTTTCACCAGTGGAGTTCTCCTCCCTCTATGGTTGTTTAGCTCCTTCTGTTCATCGTCGCCATGTGTTGTAAATGATGTTAGTAGACAGATATAAGACTTAATACTTATTTATTAAGTACCATAGAGAAAAGCTGGTGTTCCCATCAGATAGCAGGAGCTAACTGACAAGACAGAACATATGAGATGATGACATCAGGGAAAATGGAATACAGGATTTAAAGGGATACAGTGAAACTTAAGTGCAGAGAATACAACAAAATCCTTAAACTTCCAGCTATTGAGAGGTGGCCAGTCGTCAAGCTTAAGAATGGAGGAAACACCCCATGTTGCAAAAATGTCATTTATTGTCCCAATGACATTGTCATGTGTGGTTGATGATAGGTCTTCAACAAGGGAAAATCATGAGTACCATCAGTAGTCGATTTCTTAGGTGTCCAAAGAAATCAACTGCAATCCCCTCCCACACTTGCTTCAGAAGATCAGATATAACTAGTGAATGCTGTGTTGTTTTGGGAGGTAAGCAGTTACAGAAAGGCTTTTAATTCTCTTTCAACATTATCATCTAGGGGAAGAAACCACACTCAGTCTTGGAGAGCTCTTGTAGGGGTGACAATGCCAAGATGACCCTTGTGTGCTAGTTTAATGACTTCTTGTCTCAGACTCTCGGGAATGACAATTCTCATACCTCATAATAAAATGCTTTCATGAGAAACAGAAAGTTCATCTCTCACATTTTTGAACTTTTGACATTGAATGTCATCCATAAGAGGTTGAGTATGTTTCCTTCAGGATTGCTGTGCAATAATGTCCTTGAGAGCAAGCATAGCTTGATCGGTGTTCATAACAGCAAGAATTTGTTCCACAGATGTAGCTGCAGGCGTGCTTGACTCGACTATGAAGTTAATATATGCCACAGCCGCTTTAGACATTGTACTGCGATACTACAATTGTACTCGTGAAAAATAGCAGGATTTTGAACTTTCCCTGGCCTATGCACAATAGTGTAATCATACTCTTGCAGTCGCAACCCCCACCTCTCGATGCAAGGGGGCATCTTGGCTTTTGGGTTTTCAAAAATGGTGACCAACGCCTGATGATCAGTGACTAGGGTGAAGTGCTTTCTGTATAGAAACACAAGGAAGTGTTCACACGCTCACACTTCAGTTAGGCTTTCTTTTTCAGGTTGGGAATAATTACGTTTGCTCTGCAACAGACTCCTGCTCGCATTAGGCACAATGTGTCTCTGAGCATTGTCATGTTCATTGTGGGGGGCATGGGTCGAACCCAGCCACACCGGGCTTGGATCCACCCCTTTCTCAGAGTGTAGTTTTGGATCAAAATAGGCCATTTCAGTCACTTTCTCATTTGCATATTTGATTTTCTTAAAGCTCTGTTCACATTCATGTGACCATTTGAACAGAGCATTCCTTTTTGTTAAATCTCTCAGTGGGGTACTGACTGTGGCAAAGTCACGAATGTACCTGGAACAGTAACCGAAGAAATATCACGGCATGGTCACTACCTGTTGGATGTTAAGACTTGCACTTTAGCCGGATATGGTGTCATCCCTTTTCAGAGAAAATATGTCAGAAGAATTCAGGTTTTGTTTTGTGAAACCCATGCTTTTCTGCATTCAAAGTTAGACCTGTATGAGCAAATAAATGTCTTACTTGTGTAACGGATTTGTCATGTTACTTTCCAGTGGCCCCAAATACTAGTACATCATAACTGAAATTAAAAGTCCTGTAAAAGTTCTGCAACTGACAACACCCCAAAACGTAGTCTTTTTTACCTGAGCAAAACAACATGGGTCAAAAAGGTAGTCATTTACCTCCAGTTTTCTTCTAGTTTGAGTTGTTGAACTTGTTCAGATAAAGGAGGGAAAAGACTTTGGCATCTTTCAGCTGTGTAATCATGTCTGCAAAGTTGGGACATGGATTTTGTTCTCTCTAGATTACCTTGTTAGCTTCGTGCATATCAACACAAATGCGCACAGCTCCTCAACTGTCCTTTTTTTGGCACTACCACGATGGGCAAATTCCATGGTGTCGGACCAGTAGAGCGTTCAGTGATATCATCATTCAACAGCGTTTTGAGTTCTTTCTCAACAGCTTCCTGTAGATAGGAAGCAATTCAATGATAGCGAGCAACAGGACGAATGTCCTCATCAATGTGAAGTTGCACTTTCATTGTCTTAAGCTTTCCTAGTCCATGAAACAATGACGTGAACTGACTCACTGTTTCAGCATGTGCATTCAGGTTGTAACTTATTCATGTCAGCAGCAATATTGAAACTGAATAAACATGCACTTGACAAAGTACCTTGAAGAACATGAATTGGGGTTTGTACTTTTGTCTTCTCGTGTCATATGCTTGTTACAAATGATCCTTCACTTTGTAATAGGTGGAAAGCAGCCCAAGTGTATACCTCAGTCTTTGGCAGTGTGAGCGGGGCACCGGAGACAGTTTGTTGTATTTGTATGCCAGCATGATGTTTATCAATGCACCACTATTGATCATAGAAGGTATGGAGCAACTATTTACCCATAGTGTGATCTTAGGGCTCTGTCCAAATGCATTTGGTTGTTTCATGTGGTATTCTCTCTTGGACTTGGGCTCTTCTGTGCATGCAGCCAAACCTACATGTGCACGCCGTTTAGTGGTTGAAATCATCATTGCACAGCCATTTTCTTCACTGTCACTTGACAATGACATTGAAGAGCCTTTCGAAAACGACTTTCATGACGATTGACTTAGTTTAGTTTCCACTTGCCTCAATTGATGTCACTGGTTGGCCTTGTGGGTGTGGCTAGAGTGCTTCTGGAATTTTCTGGCATCCATTTTCTCTTCTCGATGTGACACAGTTGGTTTCACTTCCTTTTTGCAAACCATTATGAAATTGGTTATGTTCCCACAGCCTTTACATACTTGTCCAATAGCAGGAAATTAACCTTTGTGTGGGAAAGAGAGGCCACATCGGAAACACAACTTTTTTTTCTTCAGAGACATCAGTTTATGACCCTTGGCCTTGTGTCTATACTTACTTTTCATGTTCAATTCTGGGCTATTCTAGTTTCCATATCAACAGCTTGTCGATCTGCACGTTCCTCTGCTCTTGCAGTCATGAGTTCCTACTCTAGACTGAGCGTCTCTCTCAGTATACGTCGTCTGAACAAGTGAGACAGGCAACCATCAATGACTCTGAGACGAATGGCTTTTACAGCATTGATTTTGTTGAACTTGCAATGATCTATGAGGGTGTCAAATCTTTCTGCAAACTCATCCATCGTTTCTCCAACTTGCTGATTTGCTTTGTTGAAGATGTACCTTTCAGAGTCGACAATCGGCATTAGATTGAACTTTGTTTCCGATGCATACTTAATTTGATGGTAGGATTTTTCATCAGCTTGTGTTATTTTCTTTATCACTTTTTTTATTCCATCACCTAAAATGTTCTTTAAATATTTGATGATCTTTTATCATCTTCTAGCACATCAATTAAATCATTGAATGTTTCGAACCATGCAGTCCATCTGGTGCCATTATTCTGCTTTTTGGTCGTATCAAATGGAAGCAGTAGATTTAGGAAGGTGGCGGCATCGTATCCAGTAATGGACCTTACTAATGCTTATTTATTTAATTTATTTGTAGAGTCTATAATAGCGCTAACTTGATCAGAGGGCATCAGAGCGCTTCACAGTGTATACATGGTAGAAAATATGTGGTTTACATAAAAAACATATTAGGGTACATAAAAACATAGGGTTGAGAGCACCCCCCCTCCAGCGACATCTGCAAACCACTTGGACATGCACCTTCTGTAAGCACTAGCCATGTGCTTACATCGGTGTTGTCCCGGCCAATCTGATGTCTTATGGCCTCTTTTTCATTTTTGGCAGTGAGTGACAGTTTTATCTCTTGTATATGTCTGGGGGTGAGTGGGTGAAAAGTTTCAGCACTCCACCCATCATCTTCTGGTGTTTGTTATGTTCGCCCTAATTGGCCAAGGGATTGCCCAGAAATTGGTCCCTTGCTCCGTGCCACTGGATTCAAGCTAGCCTGGCTGATATGGAGTAAAACCCCAAAACCGGACTGAGGAAGCTTGTTTCCGGTCCAAGTAGGGCCTGGCCTGGCAGTTCGGGCTGGACTGTTCCCATGGGGAATAGGGTCAAGACTGATTTGCATATGTCTGGGTCCAAACTGGGGTGGCATAGTGAGCAAAAGAACGATGGATTAAACCCAGATCTGTGCCTGGGGGTGAGTGGTTGAAAAGTTTCAGCACTCCATCCATCATCTTGTTGTGTTTGTTATGTTCGCTCTAAGTGGCCACGGGTATGCCCCGATGTGAGTCCCTTGCTCGCTATGCCACTGGATTCAAGCTAGCCTGGCTAATGATGGGTAATACCACAAAACCGGTCCCAGGATGCTTGTTTACGGTCCAGAGAGGACCTGGCCTGGCAGTTCGGGCTGGACTGTTTTCATGAGGAACAGGAACGAGACTGATTTGCATATGGCAGGGTCCACACTGTAGTGGCATAGTGAGCAAAGGAACGATGGATTAAACCCAGATCGGTGACTGGGGGTGAGTGGTTGAAAAGTTTCAGCATTTCGTCCATCATCTTGTTAGGTTTGTCACAGTTCTCATCCTTCTGCATTGTACCCAGTCTTCACTGCCCTTAGTGTTTCTTTGCACATAGATGCTTCTGCTTTTGATGCGTTTTTGACCTTGGCTATGACTGCCTTCAGTGCTCCTCTGTACCTTGTTGTCGCTGCCTTTAGCATTATCGTTCTGTACATATGATAGCTCTGTGGCATTTTGTGGCACAGTACCTCTTCTCTGGGCCTGACCATCAGGTTCCTTGCCAACTGTGAATAGGCTTCTCCACAGGGCCTTCGCCTTCTTTGAAAATCTTTGAGTGGCACTTTGACTCCACATATGCCAACTGTAGAGTGCTTCACATTCATTGAAATTCTCGCGGTACGCACAGGCAAGTTGCTGGATCTCAGCAACTGGCAGGGAGAGCAGTCTTTTTTTTCTTTGGGACACGCATACCCTACTTGTCGCCAGTTGTCGCATCCTCCCCAGCCCGGTAGCATGCAAATTGCCACGTCACACACGGAGCTCAATAGTGCACATCTTTATTCTTCAGAGTGCAATCTTTAACTGAGCGCACTATGTCATAAACTTTATTATGATTCAAGAGTGCCAGAAGGGATAGTTCCTCCAAGCTGACTGGCGCACATATTATGAAACTACACGGTTCCTTAGCGTGGGTTAAATCATTCTCTTGAAAGTAAGACTTCATAAAAACTTTTTCTCCAATGTTGGATATTTATTCATTCCAATAACATCTGTATGTCACTACTCATATTCTTAACTCACCTTCAGCCTCTGGAACCACGGAAACTCCCTGACCATCTGGTAAATATTCACCACTGAAGAAACCACTAAAATCATAAGGACCATCCACTCCAAGGCACTGAAGTGTAGTTCCTATATTCCCAATAGGCTCTGCGCATTGGAATAATATATCCTATAGATATGACGTAGGACTTAGGTCAGTAGGTCTCTATCAAATATACTAAACTTAATTGTGTGTGTGCCAACTAACTCAGAGGTCACTAGAAACTTTCTTGAATACACAAGAAGTTGTTTCCCTAGGACTGGAATAACTATATTCAGAGTCATGGAAACAATAGATAAGTATTTCACTCAGTCAATCGTGCATGCTACGTTTCTACAGAGTTGCAGAGAAATAGAGAGACGGGTGTTTTCAATAAAAGGAATTATTGAACAGTCTTCTTTCTCATGCAAGAGAGGTGAACTGCTACAATCGTTAGACAGAATGCAAAGTATAATGGGTACAGCGAGAATAGTATTATAAAATAATACTGTAAGAGCATTGTATGGTTTCTAAGCCGTATAAAAATACATACATAACTGACACAGGCTAAAATACTCAACTGGTGCTTCTAAAATACGACTACCCCAATGTACCTAACCTAGGTCTAGTACGAGGGAAGAAGTAAGTATGGTCTTTACCATAGGTTTAGTTCTGCCAAAAATTTGCCAAAGGTTTCTCTAGGTTCTAATCAGCTCCATACCTTAGAATGAAAGAGGTCTGGTATCTCTGTCTCGAGACTCGATTTCCCAACAACCCGCAAGAGGAGTCAGAAACACTGGCACTGGATTCTCTCGGCAGAGGAGGACAGCCTCTTGTCAGTGTGTCAGCTGGAGAGCCTGCTTATATCGGCACTTGCTGTAGCGAGCTGCGTCGGGCAAGTAGGTCGTCGAACTGCACCAAACCACTGTGCTTTGCCGTAGCAAGTGAAGGTATATTTATACCTTGAAGGTGTTTAGGAATGCCATGTTTGACATAAAGTCAGGCATATGAACGTCATGAATGAACCCCTAAGGAATAGATGTTCTTGGTAAACTAACTGAGTTCTTGGAGAAATCAATATTCAAGCACGGGGAAGTCCCTAACGGCTTTAAGCTGGTTTTCCAAGAAATCGTTGTGACGTTTGGTGAACGGATGGAAGTAGCCATGCCTGTATTTGGGTAGCATTGGCTATGCCTAAATAAGGGCTTGATTTCTATGCCTATATATGGGCAACGTGAATTGTACCCATATAAGGGCATGAATCGGGAAAATCCAATCGGAACCTAAAACGCCATACAACAGCACTAACGGATCGTTCCCCCACCAGATCAACAACGTGGGCGCCTCCTCCATCAGCCAAGTGCTCACCTGTATCTTTAACAGCTCCAACACCACTGCAATGTTCCCCGATGCCTGGAAACAAGTGATGGTCAACGCATTGTGAAAGAAATCTTCAGCAGACCCCACTTAATTAGCAAAATACAGCCTGATCTCCTTTCTACCCTACCCTACCCAGCCAAAGTCATAGAGAAAGGTACCAACAAGCAACTTGCTCCGTACCTCAACACACACCTAGACACCACACAATCAAGTTTCTGGCCCAAGCACAGCACTGAGACAACCCTCATTGCAACAACAGACAACATCAGGTTGATCCTAAAACTTGGAGAAACAGTGGCCTCATACTACTCGCTCTTTCAGCAGCCTTCGACACAGTTTCCCACTTCACACTGATGAGAAGACTACATAAAAGATGCATCCAAGGACCCTCACTCAACTGCATCTGCTCCTTCATTATAGATGGAACACAAAAGGTCAGCTTGCCACCTTACACATTGGAAGCCAAGAATCCCATCTCTAGTATCCCCCAAGGGTCATCCCTCAGTTCAACCTTATTCAACACCCACATGACCGGGCTGGCTGACCTCATCAGATCACATGGCATCAACATACTTTCCTACACAAACAACACCCAACGATACTCTCCCTTTCGGACAAGACCCTCACAACAAAAAACAAATTTGCCACCTGCATGACTTAGCCAGCTTGATGAGATCCAACTGCCTGAAACTCAACACAGACAAAACTGAAGTGGTAAACTTCAGAAGAAAAGCCTCAGTCTTGGGCTCCAGCTGGTGGCTAACAGACCTCGGCCCCCGCTAAATTTCTTGGAATCCTCCTCGACAACAAGCTCAACATGATGGCCCAAAGAAACATAGAGATCTCCACTTGCTTCCACATCCTGAGGATGCAGCGAAAGACCTTTGAAGGGCTATCGGTAAACACCAGGAAGACAGTTACATAGACATTGATTGCCAGCAGAATTGACTACGGCAATGCACTCTACACAGGAATTTCGAAGAAGCCTCCTTAACCGGCTCCAAAACATCCAAAATACTGCTGCAAGGCCCATCCTTAACCTACCTCTTCACACCCACATCACCCTACATTTCAAAGAACTTCATTGGCTCCCTATACACAAACAGACCCAGTTGAATCACTTCACACACAAATATAAAGCACTACATAACACAGGCTGCTCCTACCTCAACAGCTGGACACACTTCCGCCTACTCCTCAGGCGCCTCTGATCAGTCGGACTCTCATTAGAACACGTACCCGCATCCTCAAAGTGACAGCCGAAGGCTTTGTTTTCTCCTACCCCGCCTCCCACATCACATCAGTGCCTCCTTTTCACTTCTTGAGTTACACAAGAAGCTGAAGACCTGGATTTTTGAATAATCACTCCTAGGAGGCAGCTGCCGTGTCCACCTGGAATCTCCTAGGTAATTAGCGCTCTATTCCAATACACATAACATAACAACGTAACTAAGGGACATGATGGTGGGGACAAGGCAAGCAGTGTTCTAGCTCGGCTTATCATCAGGAGCAGAAGGGGATGCTTATCACACATTACGGATATCACTGGGCCCACGAGATTCACAATACTTGACATAAATAGTGTACTCTATGAATACTACACTGCATCATACTTCAAGAAAGAGGCCCCTATGGCAATAAGTGAGCATTAGAGCGCCATCCAACTCGCCTGCTTTACATCTGAGCAACAAGAGTGAATGAGTTAATGAGTGAATGAATGAATGATGAGTTTAATTAAACGGAGTGAATGCCCGGAGGCATCTTGGTGCTCTATGAGATAGGGAGAAGTAGAACTCAGTTGTCAGGTTGCTGAACAAAGAGCCATGTTTCCTAAATATGGAGAGAGATGCAGCCGCTTTGAGATTATAAGAGAGACAGTTCCAATGTAATGCCATGGACTTAAAGAAACTTCTCCCACTCCAGGATGAATGTTTGATAGATGGCACCACCAAATGCATGGCGGAACTGGAGTGCAGAGTCCTGTCGGGCATGTACCACCTCGGGTTCTTCTTAAAGTAGGTAGGGCCCTGCCCACAATTAGTCTTATAGGCAGTGCATACAGCCTTGAAGCTGTGTTGTTTAAGCGGCAGCCAGTGCAATATACTGATGGCCACTTTCGCTGAATGAAAATTAAGGATTTTCAGGAGGAACCACGAAGCAGCGTATGATAGAGTTTGTAATTTCCTTAAGGAGCCGTTGGGTAGATCTAAATAAAGACTGTTACAGTAATCTAGTTGTGCCAAAATAAGTGCGATGACCATCGTTTTCAAAAGATCAAAGGGTATGAATATTTCTAAAAAAGTTTTATCACTCTAAGAGCATGGAAGGAGGATGAGGTGACCTTATTCACTTGGATTTTGTATTTCAGTTCATTATCCAATAGCACTTCAAGATTTTTATCTTTCAAGTTGGATGGTGTAAGTGTTCCCAGATCCGATAACCACCAATCCGGGCCCCATAAAGACGTGTTATTCCTGAAAAGAATAAGATTTTAATGGCCTGATTAAGCTGCAAGACTTGAAGGTTGCAATATCCCTTCTAGAAACGAGAAAGACCCCCGGATCAGAAAGGCTAACAACCAAATTCTACAAGACATTTATAGATAACTTTGCTGTAAAACTGCTGATGATATATATAAGGTATACTCAACAGGGAAACTGCCAGGTACCATAGGGAAGCATTACCAATACCCCTCCCAAAACCGGGGTTGGATGCGGGTGTGTTAAAAACCAACGCAGGGTATTAGGATAAAAAACTCTTTATTGGTAACAGCACAGAACAACCAGGACTGTAAGTAAGCAGGTACTCTGGTAACTCCCACAGAAGTATTCTAGAATCACTCTGGAGACAGTGGAAACATAAGAACACTCGAAGATAAACACTAACATACACAAGAACTAAGTATATATAACACATTTCCCCCTTTAACAACAAATATACATGCAAGTAGTCTAAAAAATAATCATGAAACCTTGCTGGTGAGAGACTAGTCAAGCCACTCTTTTATACGTGAAGCTACAGAGCCATCCTCCAAGGAATGTCCCATAGTGGTGGCCTTAGTTTCTTGCTCACCCTCTTTAACTCTACTGCACTAGAAAACTGTCCTCACATTCCACATTTTGTAATCGGAGTGACCAGACTGTTCTTATTAAATTTCACGACCTTAAGAGCATAACGAAACTTGGAACCCCGTAACAGTAAATCCAGGTTTGAGTATTCTCACCCAATCTCCCACTACAAAAGCAGGTTCTCTCACTCTCAATGTCTCATTGTATCTCTGTTTCAAATTCCCTTGCTTCTCCTTCACCTTTTTGGCCACTATTCCAAGATCTACACTATTCGCTTTTAGCATCTTCTTTATCAACCAAGGGCACATCTTGGAAATCGGATCTCTTTCCTTTCACAAAAGGAAAGGACCTACTTCAGTAACAAAATGCGGAGTAATACGATACATCCTAAGACTCTCTCTCACTACACTTTTCCACTCACTTCCTAAGTTGCATGCCACTTCAATCCCATCTTTTAGAACACAGTTGAAGCTCTCAACCTGACCATTATCCTGTGATTTGTATAAAGCTGTGGTGACATGCCTGATGCTACATGTAGACAAAAACTCATCAATCTCACGTGAGACTTAAGTTGCACCCCAATAAACAGTCACCAACACCTCTGGGCATCCCTTCACGGGCAAAAACCTCTCTAAAGAATTCATTCGCAACAGAAGATGTGACATGTGCACCACTCTTGACTTCAGGCCACTTTTCTGAATCACTTTGAGTGATAGTCAAGCATTTTGTAACTGTTCACACACACACCGTAAACCCCCTCACCAACCGGTCTAGCATAACATCCATGCTAGGCCACCCAAAATTAGCTCTGATGAGCCTTTTCAGGGAAAACATTCCTTGGTGCCCTTCATGTGCCAACTCCAAATTCTTCACTTGCATGGCGCCTGGAGGAACACACTCCCCTCCTTTGGAAATTAGATCTCCCTCCATTTCTAATGCCTCCAAAACTTTGAGACAAGGTCGCATCTCAGAAACACACATTTCTCTTTGGGCCATCCTTCCATCAAATATTTCTTGACAAGCTGCCACACTTCATCCTCATTTGTCTCCCTTTTCTACACCTCTTCTGACAAACCCATGAACTCCCCGCTCAAAATCCCTAACCATTGCAACCATTTAAATTTCATTGTGCTCCTCACTTCTGTCACCCGGGCATGGCAGTCTGGACAGACAATCTGCTGTGACGTATTTTCCAGGTACATAATCAACACTAAAGTTGTACTCCTGCAACCTCAATGTGAGTCTAGCTATGCGTACAGTGGCATTCCACTCACTACCTGGTGATAAACCAAGGGATTATGGTCAGTCCTCAGAATGTACCTGCTTCCCCACACATAGTTCCCGAAATGTGCAGTGGCCCACACACATGCTAACAGTTCCTTTTTAATGACCACATACCTTCTCTCAGTTTCATTGAGTGCCCTGGACCCAAACGCCACACACCATTTGTCTTTTCCACTCTTTTGACCCAACACTCCACAAATACCATATAAACTGTCATTTACAGGTACAAAGCAAACTTTGTTAATACAAAAAGGTTTAAGAGTAGGTGCATGTGCAATCTCCTCCTTGATAAGTTGGAAAGCTGCTTGTTGTATTTCTGTCCAAATGATATCAGCTTTGTTCCTTGTTAGCTCCCGGAGAGATTCCATTTTGGTGGCAAACGCCTGTATAAATTTGCTGTAATACTCACACAGCCCTGCAAATGACAAAAAAATGTCCTTACTGTCAGGAGCTGGAGCATTAATGATAGCATCCATTACGGATAACTAAAACTGAATCCTTGTTCAGGTGCAGCTTGAAGACCTTGCTGTTCTCCAACCTGAAGCCTACAAGATATCCGTGTTGCTCCTAGTCCGCAGCACCGGAACACTCCCGTCGGGGGTAGCCGTGCGCTTTATAAGCTTCAAAATAAATAAATAAATCCACCATGGATTTCATTGGAACCACACCATTGCCAGACACTGTGAGCAAGATACTCAACAGAGTGACAGAAAAACGTGCACTTCTCCTATCTGACTGTCAGACCATGCTATTCTTAAGCGTCTGCATTCTTCCACAACAGGCTCTGTGTGCTCCTTTTTATTTCTTGAAAAAATCAGAATGTTATCCTGAATTCTTTTTACAATGTTTCCAAGTCCCTAAAATATGAAACATTGCTCTCTGAAATACGGATGCCAGTGAGGCTAGGCCAAAAGGCATCCTAATGAATTGCAATAAACTTTGGCGAGTAAGGAACGCAGTCAATTGCCTTGACTCCTCAGTTAACTCAGCCTGGTGTTATGCTGAACGGAGATCGAATGTGGAAAACACTTCAGCTCCTTCCATCATACACACAGCTTCATTAATATTTGCTAGTGGATCACAATCCACCACCAAATTAGCATTTAGGGCTCCCTTGTCGACACATAACCAAGGACTTTTTTCAGCCTTGTGAGCCAGAACAATGGGGGATACCCACTCTGGAGACTCCACTTCTTCAATTATACCATCTCTAACCAAATACTCCACCATACCTTTCAACTCCTCTCTAATATTAACTGGCACACCACTGAGCTTGTGTTTCACCAGCATAGCATTCTCTCTAACTTTGATGTTATGACTAAATACGTCCAATTTACCCAATTTCTCGGCAAAAACTTTTGAGAACCGTTGGATCACACCATCTTTACCCATTTCGTCAGAGACTACTAACACAGGATCATTACTCCATGGGCTGAGAATTAGTCCCAGCTTATATTGACCCTTCTAACCCAACATGTTGACACCTTTGGTAGCCACATATAAATTTATCTGAGCAACCCTGCCTTTAAATTCAATATACACTTCCTCGTACCCCTCTATATCTATTTTGGACCCATCAAAACTTTCAGCAAGAATGTCTGACTCCTTAAGAGAGTTCGACTTCACTCTGTCACCAAACCTTTGCACTCAATATTCCTTCATAATAATAGTCCAGTGCGAACCAGAATCGGCCATTTATTCAATTTCTATATCCAATATGTGAACAACAAATTTGGGTAGCCTCATTTCTCCCTCCTTCACCAAACCTTCTCCAGCACCCTTAATAGATAGCACTATGCCCACGCTGCCCTCAAATCTACATTATGGATGCACTCATCACTTACACGTAATACCTTTCCTTTGGTGTTGGTTGCATAATTCGCTTTTCTGAAACTCCTGCACACTCGCACAAAATGTCCTGCACACCCACATTTTCTACACTCCTTACCCACAGCAGGACACTGTGGAGATGATGTGATGTGGCTGGTGCTTACATACCTTAAGCAATGGGAATTTTTGTAATTTCTCTTGTAGGTCTGACTACCCCCACGGAAACTACCAGCTTTCACAGTTTGACTACCCCCACGGGCACTTCAAACACTCACACTACACACATCCTCAGCACTTTTACTGCCCTTGCTCAGCGACTTCATCCATAGCTCTGACTGTTCCAAAGCCTTGGGAGTGCTGATGGCCATTTGCAAATTAGGATTACACATTACCCACAAATGTTCTTGAACCTTTTTGCTCTTAACATGCACAATATTCTGGTCTCTAATCATCTCGTCAGAGATGGGTCAGAAAATGCAGTTGGTGGATAGAGCTCATAGTCCAGTGAGAACAGTGAGTATCACTACCGTGCTGTATATGTAGCAGATACCTCTTCATAGCTCATCGCCCTGTGTTAAAATCAAACGTAGGGTATGATGATAAAAACATCGTTATTGGTAACAGCACAATGCAACCAGGACTGCAAGCAAGCAGGTACTCCGGTAACTCCCACAGAGGCATCATAGAATCACTCTGGAGACAGTGGAACCATAACAATACTTGATGATAAACACTAACATACACAAGCACTTAGTATATGTAACAAGGTAATAAAGGGTGAATAGACCAAGTCGATATTAAACATTTATTAGAATTTCCTTAGGAAAAGTATAGCCACATGTCGCCAAGGGGTGTTACCAGGCCTAATCCTCCCTGACTAGAGCTACATGGCACCACTCGCCTACGTCGCACGACAACATAACCTTAACATCATCTCCTACACCGAGGACACCCAGCTGATCATATCCCTCACCGAAGACCCACACACCGCCAAAGCCAACCTCCACAGAGGAATGAAGGCCGTCGCCGAATTGGTGAAACACAGCAGACTGAAGCTGAACTCAGACAAGACGGAGGTCCTCATCCTCGGCTCCACCCCATCAGCCTGGGACGACTCCTGGTGGCCAACATCACTAGGAACACCCCCAGAACCCACCGACCATGCATGCAACCTGGGGATCATCCTAGACTCCACCCTCTCCATGACCAAGCAAGTCAACGCAGTCTCTGCGTCCTGCTTCGACACCCTCCGAATGCTCCGCAGAATCTTCAAATGGATCCCCTCCGACACTAGAAAGACCGTCACCCATGCCCTCATCACCAGCAGACTGGACTACGGGAACGCCCTCTACGCAGGAACAACAACCAAGCTCCTGCAGCGGCTGCAACGCATCCAGAACACCGCAGCACGACTGATCCTCGACATCCCACGACGCAGCCACGTCACATCCCACCTAAGAGACCTGCACTGGCTCCCCGTCGACAAGAGGATCACCTTCAAACTCCTCATCCATGCACACAAGGCCCTCCACAACGCCGGACCAGTATACCTTAACGACCGACTCACCTTCCACACCCCCACCCGCAGCCTCCGCTCTGCCAACCTCCCCCTCACCACAGTTCCTCGCACCCGGAAAAACAGTGCCGGCGGCAGATCCTTCTCCTACCTCGCCGCCAAGACCTGGAATACTCTCCTCACCAACCGACGACAGACCCAGGACCTGCTGGCCTTCAGGAGACTTCTCAAGACCTGGCTCTTTGATCAATAGCAGCCCCCAGACCCCCCAGCGCCTTGAGACCCTCACAGGTATGTAGCGCGCTTTACAAATGTATTTTGTTGTTGTTGTAGAGCAGATTGTGTGCTGAGTCTAAATACATTAACTAACATCAGGCACCAGTTACATGTAATATGCTCCAATATGGGGAGGAGAGTTTTCAACATGAAACTCCTAGTGCTATCGGTGAACCTCAAAAAAGCATTGGATGCTGTTAATAGGGCATATTTGGTGTGGCAATGGAAATAATGGCTGTTGGGGACACAACAAAGGGAAACAGTAACAAACACAAATACCATCTGAAGTGTTACAAGGCAAGGTTGCCCCGTCTCCCCTCTTGTTTGCTCTGTTAATGGAATCCTTGATGACTCGTTTCCTCAACAAGAGTAGACAGTTATGGATTAACATATCTAGGACAGACCATATTATATTTCTGTTTGCCGTTGATGTTTTGATTTCTCTTGGGATGTAGTGCAGGGACTTTACAAACGATCAAGATATTGAAGGAATTCAGTTGCATGTCTAGCCTCGAAATTGATTGGGGTAACTTTTTCAGTTTTTTAAATAATTATTTAAGGCATCATATACAAACTAGATCACTGATCTAGGCACAGGGCTAAGGTGGGAGCCACACTCATTTAAATACTTGGATACCCACATATTCCATGACACTAAGGACATCAAAGAGGCCAATGTAGGTAGAGCGATTACATCCTTGAAAAACAATGTTGTCTTTTGGACAAAATTACCACTGCACAATTGGGTAGCTGGTCCTCACCAAAATAGTGATGCTACCCCAAATCTCCAATTCTTTTTTTACTAATTTACAATAAAAAATACCCTTGAATTACTAAAGGAAATTAGACTCTGGACTCTTGGCATTGATATGAAACAGGGAAAGATACATGACCACTCTGAATACACTTATATTGCCAACAGCAAGGTAGGGCCAGGAGTCCTAATTATGAAAATTATCAATTGGCAGCACAGCTTTATTGGGTGCAAATTGGCTGAATCCATGCTCCCTGCAGAGATTGGGTGGACATGATGCCAGATTGGAAAAGTTAAGATTCTGAAACCTCTGTTGTACCTAGGTGGACATGGGGGACGTGCCCACCTCCCACTGGTTGCAGCACAGAACTGGGGGAAGTTCCTGCCAGGTGTAAGCAGCATGTGGTGTATTCCCCCAATATGCTAATCAGAGAGTTAATGGGTGAGATGGGACTCTGAACGTCCCAATGAATGTGACATGACAGTCGCAGTGGAAAACCTGTACGAAACTAAGGAACTGAAAACATTTGCGGACATAATCGAACAACGTGATGTACCAGTATTGGCATATGGCATTCTAGTTAATGCAATGCACAAAAATGGGGCCTCATGATAGCAATAGAACCTGAGAAGAACCACCTATTATGCACAAAATTGACCATAGGAAAGCAATCATGCAGCTATAAAGTGCTGTACCTAATGACTTAGATGAGAATTTTGACATGAGACCTGTGTCGAAAATTCAATGATATGGACTGGGAGGTCACATTAGAGGATCTGACCCATTTTTCCAGTGATGTCAGATTTGAATTGCAGCAATTTCACTTCCTCACAGCCATATCTCGCTCCTGAGAGATTAGTACCAGTTTACCAAACAGGCGATACTCACTGGCCTAGATGTGACATATAAGAAGCTGGATTTTTTCATGTGAAATGGTCATGTCTTCTGGTAGCAAATTGTTGGGGTATAATTGTCTCTAGACTCAAGCGAACATTGGGGGACAGGTATATTGAGCCCTCAGAGTTGATTTTTAGGACCACCTGCTCACACAAAGAATAAGAAAACTGGCAACAAATTCCTCAGCATAGCTCCAGTAATAGCTAAAATAGTCTTACCTATGTCCTAGAGGTCCCCTAAGGGCCCCAATGTGGAGAAATGTGCAAGATTAGTTAGGTATTAGGCTAAATTACAATTAGAAGCAATGCATATGGAAAACTGTAAGAGTATGTGCAAACAAAAATACACCCAGGGGTGGGTAGATGTCCTACCGTGACTGACTCTATCAGCATCGCAGCGGACTGAGGAAAGTAGAGAAGGGAGCGCATCAGCTTACTAAGGGTGATGGATCATAATATGAATGAGAAGCCTGAAAGTACAGAGAAAGACTGAAGTTGTTGCAGCATGTGATTTAAGATGACAGCACTTATTGATATGTTTGACTCCACCATATTGGGACCCCTTGGTGTGTGGGCTACACCGTAACAAACTAGAAATGGCCTTTGTATTAGAGCAGCACGGTAGTTATTCACCTGCTTCATCAGGTGATTTAGGGTTGGGGATCATGACTCCCCAAAGCACAGCACTTCTTAATATGTTTGACTGCACCATATAGGGGTCCCCTTGTGTCCGGGCTACGCCGTAATAAACTAGGAATTGCCATTGTAGTAGAACAGTGCTAGCTGGCTTAACCATCTCATAATTGTTTATTTGGTCAAGTTGATTGTAACAAACGGTACTTGATAAAGTAGTTTAATTAACAGTGTAACAAGAAGGTATACAGAGGCTGAAAACTGGAATCAGAATTATGCTGAAATGCAGGATAGTAACAGCAACATGGTGTCAATGATGCAATCGTATGAACCGCTCTGTTTTCTCTATGTTAAAATCCAAGTGAAGTAACCCATAACTAGGCGGGTAGTGAATAGCTAGCGAACAGTAGTACTTGTGAATGCTTTCCAGTGCTATATGTGGAACCATTTAATCAGGTTTACCACACTAGGTAGGTGAGGGTTCATCATACTGAGCGAGTATATGAAGGTATTTCAGACCCATAAGAGGGTTGGCTATTTCTTCCAGAATTATTGTGCTTCTATGTTTATGTCTGTTTACAATGAGCGTACAACAGTCCTCTAACTCCCTTTTTATTGTGTTAGCCATCTGTGTTGTACTTGTTTTCTACATGAGAGAGAACCATGTGATGTTCCTCCTGGTATTGCCACCTGTACTTTACTCCTTCTGTGTTAAGGAAAGCAGCAAAGCTGTTGCTCATAATTGATCTTTGATGTGTTGTGAACTACTAAAAAGATAGAGTGATTTGCATTGCCATTCCTTGTCTTAATACAGGATGTGAATAAATGAGTGCATGCTGACAAAATATGTGTCTAAAGTTACTTTTAGTTTTACATGTTAAACAAGCAGGGTCCGAATCACAAACTACACTTTGAAGTAATTTTTGTAGAACTGCAGTACTTCAAAACATACTAAACACTGCTCTTTAGAAACTGCACTTTTGTAGTAACTAACATTTTTGATCAACTTTTCCAATTTTTTTTTTTATTCACAATCTGCACTTTTGTAGTAACTTATACTTATGTAGTAACTTACTCTTTTGTAATAAGTCTTAACCTCCAATATTTTCTATGGGAGGGCGCTGCAGTACCAGTATCTTGCCATGTGTAGTCCTGAACTTACTACAAAAGTGTATGTTTCTACAAAAGTGTAAGTTATTACTAAAGTGCCAAAAAGTAGTACACTTACTCAAAAGTATAAACTACCTCTGTGAATCAGGCCTGTAGATTATAACTGGACTAGACAACGTTTCAAAGTGCCTCTTGGCAGACTTGTGAAATGCAATATAAAATGTAGTTCCCGACTATGTGCCTTTTTTCATAGAGACAATCATGGGTTAAACAGATCAGTCTGTGAGAGGAGATTTCAAATGCAGGCGTCTCTGTGCTAATGGGCTTCTTGGGAAAACAAGCCTTCGTGCTAAAAAGAAGTTCTTACTAGAAAAATGCAAGTAGCAGAGGTTGAACATGTCTGAAGAAACAATGAAAAAGGAAAAACAATGTGCAAGCACAACACTTCCTAAGCCCATCCCCATCCTAGAAGTTGGTATGCTTTAGGTGGAAGGTCTGCAACAACACTGTGATGCTCTCTCCTTAAATGGGTGCAACGCGTGCTGCAGAAGCTGCCCTGCAAGGGCAGCCAGTGACTTACAACATTCTAAACGTCACACCTAGTAAGAATGTCTAGAACCCCAATTCTAAATGCAACATTTTTAAGTTATGCTCTGTGCAGAGCAGCTCCTGGAAACTGTAAATACTTCAGAAGACAATTCCATCACAATGAGAGCTGTCCTACAGACTCCGGTTGTTGGTGGGACGAGATGCTTTGGACACAGAAAGCTACTCCATTAGTTTTGGAAGCTACAAGCCTAATTTAGTGACATTTTTGTCTAACAACAGCTCCCAGATAAACTGAGAGTAGTCAACAGCAGAGGTAAAACAATATGTGACATACTTTTTCCTCCAAACTATTAAAGAAAGACCACAACCCTGGCTTAACCCAAAACCTTCAGATGTCAATAAATGTAGAAAATGTAACATGTGCACTTATGCCATGAATAGAACATTGGAATTCCAGTATAACTGTGAATAAATCACAAAATTCATGATTTTATTAATTGTAAAACTACATTTGTAGCCTATGTCATCATGTGCCACTGCTCACAGATCTAATCTGGTAGCATCATTATGGGCTAAAAAGAACACATAGGAACACATCTGAGCCATACCCAACCAAGATGATTCATACCCATTGGCCGTGCATTACAGCACCATGCACGCTACCCTAGGAAACATGTCAATCAAGTTTCATGTATTGGTCTCAGTCAAGGGATGTCCCAGACAGTTAAAAACATTTTGGCAGTATGCCAATATGAAGTCAAGTGGACTATTAAACTGAAGTCTATAGAAAACGGACTAAGGCCTTGATTACAAGTCTGGTGGTCTGGGGACTGTCAGTTTCATGGGGGCGTGGCAGTGGCGGTCCAGTCACCGCCACACCAGCGGTCAAACCGCCCTGTTAGGACTTTGGCAGTCAGACCGCCATTGCACCACCTCAACTGCCAGGGAACCACAGTAGCTGGCAGCCCCACAGCGATCTGAGAGCTGTAATATCCTTGGTGGTACTTCGAGGCACTGCCAAACATATTACAACCTTCCTCACCGCCAACGGTGTCATGGAGGTTCTTCCTCCTTGTAACGGCTGGCGGTGAGGAAATAAAGAGGACCCAACAGAGCCCCTCTCGCCCCTGTGCATGGGGGTGCATGCAGGAAGGTGCATGTTGTGCCCTCCTGTAGATTTGCACCCCCAGTTCCTGCATGGGAAAGGAATGCACAGCATGGTGCATTCCTTTCCGTGCAGGAACGTGCACTAGTGGGTGCCGCAGCAGTTCTGTTTAGGGCTCACAATGATCGTTTATACAGGACCACCACGCCGCCTGCCTGCCAGACCACAAAATTACTTGAAATATGGCAGGCGGCGATGAGTTTTGGCAGTCCTTGAGTGGAGCCGTGGCGTGTTGCCCACTCCAGTGCCACCGAAAATTGTAATCAAGCGCTAAGCCAGGACCGTAAACTACATTTCCCTGTTTCCGAATAGACATATATATATATATTTTCACCTATTGGTCTAGGAACTTTAAAATAATTGATGATTGCCTCCCACATCCACAATGTCGATTGTGCATGTTATCTTGGTCTAGTGATTGTTGTCTACCTCGGTAATATCTATTGTATATAGTACCTTGCCAAGATTTTCTGTCCCATCTTTTTTAGCATTGTGAAACTCAACTTCTGTCACAGTGGACCATCTCTGATGCTCAGAAAATGTACACTGACACAGCTGTAATAGGTCATGTTGCATTTACTGTATAAAAAAGACTTATGTGTACGTATATGCACAAAATGTAACAAACCAAGCTGACATTAGATATAATATAATATACTTTTATAGACTGAAATATTGTTGTTTTCATGTTCTACACCAATCACCTTTTTCTGTCTCCCACACCAGAGCATTCCACCTCTTTGGTAAAGTTTCATTATTTCATTTTGTTTATCCTATTTCCAAATCCTATGTGTCCATCGGGACACTGCCACATTTTTCTCATGTAGATATAATGTTACCTACACAACATAAATTGGGGCTACTCAGCAAAATAGGTTAAAATTCCAACCTTTTTTCATTTTTCATTCGTACTGTTGCAGGGATTCTGCGCAAACACAAAACTATGCGTAGGATTATGGGACTTTAGTATATAGGGACTGAGTCAAACTACCACCTTAGTTCTCATGAGCCCAGGACTGATTAGCTATAGTGTCTCACTTGCCCTCCTACTCACTCACAGAGGAACAAGTGATTAGACACCCCAGAACACAACACTCCTGACTCTCTCAGGAATCACGGTTGCAAGACACACCCTTTTGCTCACACTCCTGTACTTGTCCACAATAAGACACAAACAAGTTCAAAATATTTATTTTAACTAACGTGCTCTACTATGCAGTATACGTGCCACAACAAGTAGAAAAATGCATAACACCAATACGGTCAGCATAGCAAGTAGTCCGTAAATCATAAAAGGAGCTGTCATAGTGAATGATAGTGTAGCCTAACCTCCCTCCCCTTGTATAGAAGCATGATGAGTTTATATTAGAAGATCTCAAGGCGTTATCTGCAGACCCGGTACCTCAGTCTATAGATGGTAGATCTACACCATAGTTTCTGTCATGCTCCTCTCGCTAGAAAGGTCCCTCTCCGAGTGTGTGCTACCTATCCGTGTGTTCCAATAAGACCAAAGTACGTATTCCCAAACAACAGCTGCATCTGTATGTTTTGTCTAGATGCTAGGGCCTTCCTCATATTCAGAACTACCCTTGAGCCTAGTTTTTACTACATAATACATTGTGAGTATTATGTTTAGTCAATTAATTGAATTTGAGAATAACCAAGATTATAAAGACAAGGTCACAGCTGAGTAAAGACATTCTGTTGAATAGTGGATTTGGGCAAGTGGGGGACGATTGTGTGCAAGTTGGTGAGGGTTGCACATGTGACAAGAACATGCTGACATGTTGCTTAAACTCTAACTGAAGTAACATATTAGCTGGACAGATGATTGTGTACGAAAGGAAGCTGCATACTTGGCAAGAACATGCTCCTTACACTCTAAGTAACATATTAGCAGGGCAGGTGATTGTGTAAGAATAAGACTGTGGATGCGATAAGGACATGTTGTTAAACTTTAACCAAAGAGATTGAGAGAAGGCTATATGACACAGTGGTCATTAGAATGTTAAATGCAATTGTTCACGGAGGTGGGGAGAGCTTGTGACTTGAGCAAAGGATTCATCCTGGGTGGAGAGGTGCAGAGGAAGTGTTCTCCTGCCAGAAATGGGATGATGATCTTTTTGCTGTTGTTACTGGTGTGTGTTTTCTGAATATAAATCAAAGCTGAGCAAAACTTCTTTGTTGAACATTCATGGTGTTATGCAAATCTTTTCATGATGAAGGGATGGGGTGAAATTTAATTTAATACAACAACACATTTTGAGGGGCGCTAGAGGGCGCACTAGCAATATGGCCGCACATATGTGAGGCTCTTGCTGCCTGGAGATGATATCCTCCTTTTATCCTCTTTTAACCACCGTCTGCGATGCCAGCGTCCGTGTGATCTGCATTGGGAAGATTTACTGCATCATCGGATAAAGTTTGGCTGAAATCCGCCGCTTCTGCCCGGAGATACGTGCGGCTGGAGTTCCGCCCGTGCGGTGGCCTGAGAGCGCCCGAACCTGCTGGCCGGCTTGCTGTGTTGCTGTGGGCCGCGGCGTACCACGAGGCGTATAGGCCCTCCTGTGCGCGCTGCTGCGGAGCTGCAGAGAGAGCCTCTCTGACCCGGATGTCCCGGCTTCTAGCGGCGAGCTGGGACGGCCACCGGACTATTGGGTCGGCTGCTCGGGATCCCTGCCAGGTATTTGGGGACGCACTGACCTGCACAACTGCCGCCGTACCCTGTAACACCTTTCTACCGCCGGCGGACCTGTCGGCTATGGAGACTGCGGCCACTGCGTGTCCCAGGTGAGGCGGGGTTATTCTTCTGCCTGCTCGTGCCCCTGGTTGCCGTGGTTGACCGGGGACACCCCAACCCTGCTCTCTGCTTTTCTGTGGGGCCGGCCAACCCAGAGCCCCGGGAGCGGACTCTGCCTGTTGTGCTGCGGCGCTATCAGCACACTGTGTCGAGCTGCGGAGACCGCTGGTGAGTGGCGCTTGCATTGGGTTTATGTGCTGCTGCCTCGTGGGGTCATTTCTGGCCGCAGGTGGCCTACTTCTGGCGAATCCTACCTGGCTCCTAGCGGAGTGGCGGCTGGAGCTGTGACGGAGCTGCGAGTCGTGCTGTTGAGAGCTGTGCCCACCGTCTGTAACATTACTGCCTGCTGTGTACCTCCCTTGCCATAGTGATCTGGCTGCCGCCCCATAGGTGCTTGACCGACGACGACGAGGGGCTGCTCTACCTGAACTTGGCTGCATTTCTGCGATATTGGCGCTTTCCTTCTTGGAGCTGGGGACAGGCCCCTGAACTGTACTGCTGGCCTAATCTCCTTTACGCCCTTGCCCTCTGCTACCCATATTGTTGATAGTGGCCTGGGTGTCCTAACCCTGCTACGGTGGGATGTCTCTTCTTCTGCCGAATCCTCCTGCTGACCATCCTGCAGGGGGTGTGCGCTACGCAGTTGCGAGGGGAATCCTTACCCTAATTGGGCTGGAGCTTACGGATCGTTTTTGGGCTGCGTCGCTGTACCAGAAACTGTGTGAGACTGTTTCCGATATTTAGCCATGGGCAAGCCAGATAACAAACAACCGAAGTTGTCTTTCGACTCCTCTGCGACCAAGAGAAACTCCCGGACTGTGCAGGATGCGGGGGGATCCCTCTCTCCCTCTACTGTACCTGACGCTGCTCTTCAACCTGCTGCCCCTGACTTCCAGCAAATGATGCAGGAAATGCGACAAGGATTCGCGACCATAGTAGATAAGGTTGATAAGCTATCATCACGAATGGACGCAGTGGTACAAAAATTGGACGTTCATAAGGAACGAATTACGGCGGTGGAGCAACGCGTCTCTGACCACGACGATACGGCCGCTACCCACACTACTCAACTGGCACGTATGGATAATGTCCTCCGGGTTATCGCAGCGAAGAATGAGGAGTTGGAGGCCAGAAGTAGGCGCAATATCATACGCGTGATTGGCGTACCGGAGAAGACCAATGTAGGTAGGATGGAAACCTATGTGGAGAAGATACTACTTGGCGCGATTGGTGAGGAGGCCTTCTCTAAGCAGTTCATCGTGGAGAGGGCGCACTGATCTCTTGGACCGCGACCGGCCACTGGGACACCGCCGCGACCGATAATTGCTCGTCTCCTCGATTATCGTGATCGAGACACAGCCTTACGTGCGGCTCGCACTGCTCGCACACTCTCTTATGACGGAGTCAACTTCACCATCTTCCCGGACTTCACGCCAGTGGTACAGGAACAGAGGCGTAAATTTCTGGATGTGAAGAAGAAGCTCAGGGATCTCCAGGTGGACTACGCCCTACTGTACCATGCCAAATTGCGAGTGACACATCAGGCGAAACAACTTTTTTTACCAATCCACAGCAGGCAGAGGACTTCGTGAAGCGGCTTAGGAGAGAGCGAGCTGCTGACCGACGCGGTGGAGATGATGGACAGGAGGGGATCCAGTCCGCCAATGAAGATGACTGATATTGCATGCTATTTGGTTGTGATGTATCCTGGGTGCGCATGGGGGGGCTGCCGTGAGCTGCTGTCCTATCCTACTGACTTCTGTTTAGCTGCCCCCTCACAGTAGAGAACTGCAAGTTGGGTTTTTCTCCTCTTTTCCTGTTACATAAAACATGAGGACGCTGGACGCGCTCCAGACTATGGTGGTTCCTTACTCCAGGCACCCTCCCCCCGCTGCCTGGACCGTGCCTACTTGAACTATGCGGGTCAATGGCGAGGCATGGGGGGTGGTTATGTGCACCCCTAGACTGCACCCTGAAGGGTATTCCCCATGCACTTTCCTCTTACTGGTGCTACTGTTCTGTTTGGGAATGTTCATTGTGGGAGGGGGGTGGGTGAGGGGTCCTGGCAGGTTGAGGTTGCTCAGGTGGGTGGTGGGAGGGGTGCAAGTGCTCATGAGCGATGGGCTCATGGGATCATTATCATGTCATTTACTACTGATGTTGCTGCTGTGCTTCTGATTGGGTTCCTGACTCAAAGGTTTATACTTTACAGCGCGCTAACGGGCCTCTTCTGCTGTATTTGCTCGTGGCATGGTCCTATGTCTCTCGCGCTGCTTCGATTCTTCCGCCGAGGATGTTGTTGGATGGCTGCTGTGAGTTGGGGAATAGGTATATGCAAAGGGAACTGTACAATACTTGCACTGATACTTAGCGGATGTTACACACGCAGTCACTGCTGGTATGGGGTATGTTACCACCCCTGTTTGTTGAGGGTATTGGGGTGGGATAAGGGGGAAGGGGACACTGGCAAGTTGGGGATGCCTATGTGGGGGGTTGGGAGGGGCTGGGGGAATGCTTGGGGGTTGCGTGTGTTGGTTGAGTGCGATATACAAGAGCGGAAAGACATGGTGGTACAATGGAGTGCCGGCAGCGGTAGTGATGATTGCACTTCATTGATGATGTGGGTGGCGCACTTTGGCGTCATACAGCTAGATAAACTGGGCTTTTATAGGCGCAGGGGACGTTAACAAATGTAACTTCATATCGTGGAATGTACGAGGGCTTAAGGATGCGCGTAAATGTAGACAGTTGATAGCCTACTGGGACAGACATAACGTTCAGGTGGTCATGCTGCAGGAGACTCACAACCCTCCGTCGACTACCTCTAAGTTTGGTGGACGATGGGCGGGAGTGAGGGTCTTCTCAAACTACTCCTCTTATGCCAGGGGTACTGCCATCCTTGTACATCGTGCTCTCCCGTTTACACTACAGGGTTACCGCATAGATAGAGAGGGGAGATATGTGATTTTGTGGGGGAGATTGGGTGGGGTGACAATTACTATGGCCAATTGTTATGCACCTAATGTTGATGAACCTCATTTCTTCACTGCGCTATGGGGAGCTGTGATGGATGTGGGCTCTAGTTATCTAATTTGGGGTGGAGATTTTAATGTGGCTTTGAACCCGAGGTTGGATAGAGCGGATGGGTGCTCGACATACCATCCCAGGGCAAGAGACACCCTTCAAGGGATAGTGGAAGAGGGGGGATTAGTCGATGGCTGGAGGCACCTGCACCCTGAACAACTTGACGGCACACATTTCACGTCTTATACGGGCACATGGGCAAGAATTGATTATATCTTTGTGTCAAAGAACCTAGCACCATATGTCCTGAATGCTCATCACCTGCCCAGAACACATTCTGACCACTGCCCGGTTTTATTAACTTTAGATATGCCCGGGTTTGATAAACCACGTCCACCTTGGCGACTGCACCCTAACATTCTGGTGGACACGGTCTTCCGCGAGGAACTCAGGGACGATATTGAGGAGTTCTTTCCCCGTAACAAAGATACTGTGGACAGTGTTGAAACAGTGTGGGAGGCTTTCAAAGTTACTGTGAGGGGTTGGTGCATTGCTAAGAGCTCCGGGGTGCTAAGAGACATACAGCGTACACTCCATAGGTTAGAGGGAGACCTGCGGGCCCTTGAGAGGAGCATGGTGCAGGGAGCTGGGGGGGGGGGGTACAGCAGGAATTCAGGGCTAAACTGTCAGAGTACGAAGCTGAGGCGCAGAGGGAGGTACAATTCAAGGGAAAACATTGGAAGGGCCGCGCCTACAACGAAGGGGGGAGGCCTGGTAGGGCGCTGTCAACGGCGGTCCGAGAGGCACGCGGCTCAAACACTATCTTAGAACTCACAACGCCTGATGGGGAGGTACGTAGGGATTCAGCTGGCGTACTGAACACTCTCCAAACACACTATGAACAACTATATACTTCTCGGGCGACCGGCGACTTTGATTTGGATGGCTTTCTGGGAGATATTGCGCTCTGCTGGATAAGCGATACCCATAGACAGTTTCTGGGGGCGCCACTCGAGCAAGACGAGGTACGAGATGCCATCATGTCCTTGAGCAACGGGAAGGCACAAATGCTATGTGGATATCATGGCTCCAGTGTTGCGGGAGGTGTTTGAGGATGCCTTAGAGGTGGGAGTGCTGCCAAGATCCATGAGAGAGGTAGTAATCACATCTTTACTTAAGCCTGGTAAACCCGCTATGCACTGTGATTCGTATCGCCCGCTGTCGCTCCTGAATTGCGATGCCAAGATCCTGGCCAAGGTGCTCGCCACGAGACTCTCCTTGCTCATGACCACACTTATCCTGCCTGATCAGTCGGGATTCGTCCCTACGCGATCTACCTCCCACAACCTCCGTACGGTTTTCTCCCTGATACAGACAGTAAGCCCCGAGATACCTCTCGTTGCGGTCTTTTTGGACGCATCGAAGGCCTTCGATTCTGTAGAGTGGGGGTTTTTATTCACGGTATTGCAGAGGATGGGGTTCCCCCCGATATTTGTGAGCTGGGTGTGGTTGCTCTAACTGCTCCGACGGCGAGAGTACTTGCGAACGGCTGTCTGTCTGATGCGTTTGCAAGTACGAGGGGCACCCGCCAGGGATGCCCCCTTTCCCCATTACTCTTCGCTATAGCGATAGAGCCGCTGGCCTGTCGCATCTGACAGCTACACAAAGTCAGCGCCTTTAATTGCTTTCAGCGACAACTTTCTATTTCCCTCTACGCTGACGATGTCACGTTATACGTCAAAGAGCCCCAGAACACCTTGAATGCCTTACTGCGGGAGTTTGTCGCCTTTGGGGGCCTATCTGGCATCTCTATCAACTGGGGTAAGTCCCAGCTCTTCCCTCTAACACCTGCTGTGTCGGAATTTCCGCTCGATTATCCTCTGGAGTGGTGCGCCTCGGAAGTGCGCTACTTGGGGATACAGATATCGAGAGACCGGGGAGATACGCTGCGAATGAACTATGGGGTGGCTATATCAAAACTGGCCGACTCGGTGACCCGATGGATCACACTGCCCCTCTCCATGGCGGCTAGAGTCTCCCTCATAAAAATGGTGGTTCTGCCGGTTTCTTGTATCTATTCCTCAATATTCCCTATCACCCGGGTGCTTTCTTTTTCAAAACTTTGCGCTCTGAACTTATACGACTGGTATGGGGGGGCAAGCAGGCGCGACTCCGATGGGCGGTTGTGACGCAACCTTATAATGTGGGAGGATTCGATGTCCCCGATTTCGAGGTGTACTATTTGAGTGCCCAGGCACATTACCTGTATTATTGGATAAAACCTGCTACCTTCATGCCACAAGTTGCAGCGGAGGACTGGATAGCGCATCCACTGCCATTGACTGGAGTGATTCATGCCCCCATATCGGAATTGGAAATGCACACTAATACGGTGACGTGTACAATGGATGCATGGCATAGAATTGGGAAGCGGTTGCACACCTCATTATTGTACACAGCTAGACTGCCACTGTCTTATCACCCGCGGATGGCGCTTTTTCAAGAGGCGGGATTCCGACGAATGTGTCTTCGGCTGAAGATTCTGACTTGGGGCGATCTGTTCCAAGATGGCACGTTTCGGTCTCGTGATAGTTTTTTGGGGGAATCTACGCCCAACCCCCTAGAATTGTTCTATTACATACGGCTGCGAGAGGGCTTGAAAGCCTTGCTACCTGAATACCCTCAGGAACCCCCCAGTGCAGCCCCGCTCACGGTTGTGTTGAATAGCGCGGATGGTGCACATCTAGTGTCCAATATATATAAATGTCTCCGGAGAGAGATGCCTGTTGTGGAGAGCGCGGCTAGAGCGCACTGGTCATTGGATCTTGGCAGGGAGATCACGGAGGACCAATGGGAGTATTGTTGTGACCTATCCGGTGCTGTGATGTCTAGCTGTCGCTTCAAAATTATACATTATAAATTCCTCCATAGGCTTTATTACACGCCGGTTAAGAAGGTCAGATTTGGCTTGGCGGACTCGGATAGATGCGACAGGTGTGGACAGGGGGGGGCGGACTTCCTCCATTTGGCGTGGGGCTGTCCGCAAGTTCAAGAATATTGGTTACAGGTCTGCGAGGGTCTCTCCCTTATGATAGGGGTTACTATGGACTTGGATCCACTGCTGTTCCTACTGGGTTACACCGCACAGTTAGCGCGGACGATACGGAAATTCACGAACGTTGCGCTGTTATTAGCAAGGACACATCTGGCCTGCAGGTGGGGTCGGGGTCGGGCTCCGAAATTCAAAGATTGGGTGCAAGACATGTTATATTGTCAGGAACAGTATGGAATATTCGTAGAACTACTGCCTCTCAACTCTAGGCCTGCTGACATCTGGGGCCCTCTGCAGACATACCTTCTCATACCTACAGCACAGGGGGGGGAGGATGCCGACGCTACTGGCATATCCATGACACCAGACTCGGAATAGATACATGTGCTATATGTAGGACTGTGGCGGAGGGGGTGCAGCGTAGGGGGTTCACACTGATGTTGCCATAATGGTTGTGAGGGCTCCCCCCCTGGCCGGCGCCTCTGCGTACCTGTGTGACCATGCAGGTGTGATTGCCTTTCAGGGTTCTGCTTGATAGATATTGTGCACTGTACTGCTGCTCTGCTCGGAGGTCTAACTGGCGGCTATGCACCGAAGTTGCACTGCCGCTCCTTCTAGGAGATGCTACGGTACACTGAGCTTGATGGTTGCGGTTATAACCCCCCTCAATGTTGTACTGACCCTGATGATGTTTGTGCTGTCCCACGTAATATGCCCATGCTGACCATTACCCAGTTGTAGGTAGGCTTGCTGTAAGGACTGCCGCATTTTGCCTAATACATTATTATTATGCTAGTGGATGCTCCCGACGACTGCTCCTATATTAATTGTTGACGACTTTCCTATTGCATTATTGATTGTGTATCGCTACAGGCCTAACATGGTTGTAGGCACACTGCTGTGTATATGCGCATGAATGACAATAAAAACTTTCAACAAAAAAAAAAATACAACAACACATTTTGGAGTCAGAAGCCCGATTCTCGATTGGGGGAAAAGGAGAATGTTTTCATTTAGGAAACAGCAAGGATGAGGGCACACACAAATTCCCAACACCAGAGTAGGCGTAGGGTCGATGACAGTATATAGCAGTGAAA
Source organism: Lissotriton helveticus (assembly GCF_964261635.1). Lineage (NCBI taxonomy): Eukaryota > Metazoa > Chordata > Amphibia > Caudata > Salamandridae > Lissotriton > Lissotriton helveticus. The sequence continues at coordinate 114,959,976 of NC_136061.1, forward strand.
TTAGTGATATATGGAGAGGTCCCTGTGCAAGGGCTCCAGGGGAGACATTTGGAGAAGGGTTAGCCTAATTAAATTTAAAATGATATGATAAGGAAGTGCGCAGAGCATCTGCAGAGACAGGCTGGACAATGTTTTAGGCACTCAGGAAAAAGTGAACAAATCACTACAAAAGTAAAGCAAACACGCGACAACCAGAAAAGCCAATAGACCCTCTAGAAACCCATCTACTGTGTAGAGCGATTGACTGAAGAACTTTGTTGTCTTCAAGAACGGCACTTTGAGGTAAAATCGAGTTGTCTAGTTTCCCAGCCTAGTACAGCCCAAGGGAGGAAAGACAAAAGAAGAGGGTGTGTTCGACCTGTAGATTTAGTAGGGGAAGAGTCAGATTGGGAAGAAGAAATTGATGTAGAGACAAGGACAGTGTCACACCCTAGACCTGTAGTTTTAAATAGTTTCAACGGTACCTCTTAAAATGACCACCATTGGAAAGTCAGTATAAGGAGATACAAGATTATAGTCAAACAGAGTTAACAGCTTTACAAACAACATATAAACAAAATGCGGGAGAGGATACTATATCATGGATGGTATGGTGTTAGAACCAACTTGACTAGAGACCCCCAACTGAGAGAGCACATGCAGAAGTTACAGGAGTTCAAGAGTAACGCACAGTTTTCCATGTTGGATTAGATGCGGGATGGTATACCGTGAGTCTGCAGACTTGCTTCCCACCCTGTAGTGGAAGAACTTTACTGAGGGTATAGCAAAGTTTAGAACCATGGCAGCAGAACAAAGGCTGAGAGACACCCAGTCTGAGTGACTAGATATGACTTCCCCTACTTCCACAATGAGATCCAAACTAATATCATCAGCACCTCTAATATTAGAGGAACTACTACTGCCCCACTTAGCAGCATGAATACATCTGACAAAGTGCATGAGGCAACAGAATCAATGGCTCAACTCAGGGACTTAGAGACAAAAAGTTGAGAAGTGCATGATGCCATTACGGGATTTCGGGGTGGTGAGGATCGAATGAGTATTACTCGAAGAAACATGCGGATAGACTTACTAAAGGCGGGTTGGATAAGAAGGATATATGTAGATTGCCTAGAGGTGATGAAATGGAGAGAAGTTATGGCTAAGGTAGCAAAAGAAGGCAGAGGAAGAGTTAACCAGACTGAGGAGGGAGTTGCCCAGGTTAAGACAGATAGTGTGGAAAAGGATTTTAGTGACGATCACCAAGAGGTAGCTGTCTTGGAAAAGGATTGCCCCACTAGATTATACCTGGATCTAACTATCTGGAAGGAGAGGCAGGGGTAGTGCTCCCCTCTCCTTCATGACAAGAAGGCGGGTCCACTGTAGTGGCAAAGGTGCACACATTGCCCGCAGGGACCGGCGCCCTTATGAGCCAATCACCATTTGGTGGAAAAAAGGAGAGAGGACAGCAGGTTACGGCATTAGTAGACACAGGGCCAGAAAAACAATGTGCATTCAACAGCTTGTAGAAGAGGCCCACAGGCCCAGATTATACAAAGTGGGTGGCCGGGAAAGGTTGTTACTGAAGTGGTCAAAGCCACTGTGCGACTATCCACAAACATTGGGCAGTCTTCATCTGTTCAGTGGGGATATCCCCACTCCCAGAAAACATTTTAGAGATTGGTGTACTGTTGGGACAAAGTAATCAGACCCCATGGGGAGTGCTCACCTTTGGTTTTTCTCACAAAACCCTACTGTGTAAGAGCAGTGCCAGTGTCAATGGACAGGCAGAGTGGACACCAGTGAAGAAACCAGATAGTGCCATTGAAACAATGCTGCTTATCAGGGGGACATAAAGTGGTAGGAGAAACGGAAGGGGCCCTATTGGAAGCTGGGGTGATTCTACTAAAGGAAACAAGGAACTGGGGGCTCAGCTCAGTTGTCTGACATTATAGTAATATAGATCTTTTTAATAAGATTTTACAGCCAATTAAAGTTCCACGAATATGGGGACAAACTCTATGGGACAACAAATCTTTGCTGAATCATTGTGTGAGGGTACTCTGTGGTTGTTAGACTTGGCATCTTTTGGCGTGTTTCCCCCAAGTTTTTGCTTTCTGCCCTCCCGGTTTTGACTCTGGTTTTGCAGGTATTACATTTCTGTGCGCTTTTCGCACTTCTGATCAGTGGTAAAGCGCTGGTGCTCCTGTGGTAAATTGTGTTAGTATTGGATGTATGACTTACTTGTCAGTCCCCAGTAAAAGACACTGCGGGTGCCTGGGCTTGTGAGTCAACCGCTACTCGTGGGCCTGCAGGACGGATTGTGCCACCCACGCACTTAGCCCAAAAAAGGTATAAGTGGATGAAGTTTGGTATGCCTGAACTCAGCGTCTAATGACGCAGCCTTTAGAGAGGGTGCCCTTTTCATTTTGAGTTCATAAAGGCCACTTTTTAGAAAGTGGGTATTATTTTGCTTGGTCATCCCGTGTGCCTCTGCAGGAATGTGGATGGCCTGTCTGGTTTTTGGACGACAGATGGCTAGGGAGCAGGGTGGCTCCCAATAGTCTGGGTAGGTCAGGAAAGGGCTAAATAGACCTGGGTTACGGTGGGGAAGGAGGGAGGGGATTTCCTTACACCTCAAAGGGCCTGGTCTGCCTCTGACAAAGCCGTCTCCAACTCCTGCCAGGAATTCACGCCAGTTAAGGCACAACAGGTTCAAGCCCGACACCGACACCGTCTGCCTGGAAGATGAAAGGATTTTTGTGCACAAGTACTGGGTCCCAGACCCCTGAACTTTAGAACTCATCTGGATCAAGAAGACTGCACAGAAGAGCCGGAGAAACTGCTGAAAGGAACAAACGCTTTGCTATGTGCTTCGCGGGGTTGACCTGCAGTGGCTGCTTCTGTATTGGGCAGTAAAAGGCCTGGACTGGACTTTCTGCAACCGAATTGGTGAGACTCTCCAAGGGCTTGAGGTAGATCTTGTCCCCTGTTCACGAGTCTCAGGAATAGCAAAGACTTCAGGTTCTTCGACCCACAGCACTGGGGACTGTGTGTTTTGTGTGGCAACCCGAAGAACGCCACTCGACGATATCTAGGACATCCCTGCCGAACCCGTGTCCTGAAGGCACCGCAGAGGGCACCGCAACCCTGGTCTCACCGTCGAAGCCTGCTGACGCCATCACCGAGCTGCTGCTCACACTGCGGCCTGTGGGCCAGCACTCTGCACAACGACGCCGTGGCCTTCCTGACACTGCCACTTCCTGCCAAAATCGACGCTGCTGCCTGCACCGTGGTTCAGGGGCACCATTCATAAGTTACACGGCGCACCACCCTCATCCCACACCGCAGCCTTGGTCCACCGACGCCGGTGTCATCGACTCTAGTTCATTAGCCGACGACAGCGCTTCAGCAACGATAATGCTGCTGCTTTCACTGTGACCTGCTAGCAGTGTGATAAGCACCGCCTCCATCTGGCACTGCAACCCTGGTCTCACCGACGACGCCATCTAATGCCGCCACCGAGCCGCTGCTCGCACCGCGACCTGGGGGCACCACACGCCGCACTGCTGTACAACACACCACAGCACCCAACGCCTGTTGGCGCCAGTGCTCCGGGTCCCATCAGAAAGCATCCCAACCAGCAACAAGACTGACTTCAAGGGCCCCATCACCCTGCGTCTCTGAAAGGTATTGTTTGCGGGTCTTCCCGACACCGTAGTTGGCCTGCGACCCAGCGGTCATCCAGAACTGTTTTTGTATTTGTTGTTCAACACACCGTGATAGCCCCGGACGTAGCTATCAACATCAATGAACTATTTTTAAAGCATATTTTGATAAGTGAAGATTTTGAAGTATAGTATTGTGGATTTTTATCGTATTTGGTCTTGTCTCATTTATATAAAAATATTGGATATTTTTCTAAACTGGTGCGGTGCCCCTTTGTAGTGTGTACACTGTATTACTGTTGATTATGTGCAAATGCTTTACACACTGCCTCTAAGATAAGCCAGGCTGCTCGTGTCAAGCTACCAAGGGGGTGAGTAGGGGTTATTTTAGACGTGTAACTCCATTATCCTGACTAGAGTGGTGGTTTTTGCCTGGCTATGGCCCACGCCCTAGCCTGCCAAAAATCCCATTTCTAACAGTGGTGCAAAGACCTCATCTGATGTGTGTATTTTAACAGGCGACCTCATATTTTTTAGATTAATTGAAAATATAGTGGGGCTGGGTTAGCACAAACTGGCCCATAGGGGCATATGGAGTTGGGGCAAAAGGGGGCCCCCTTTGATTGGCTAGCCGCAACACGGACAAAATAGTGTGACCACCATTACAGGACTTGGGTACATGGCCCCATTGAAATGCATGTAGTGTGAAAGCCTATTTTAGAGGGGCACAAAAAGGAGCACATATAAAGAGTGAGAACAGATTTTTGTCACAATATAAATCATTTGCTGTTGGTACCATATTCATTTTAGGATTTGTGTCTGGGTAATCGATAGGATTGCGTTTGATTTGTGATGTTTACTATGGTGGAAGGCTATGTCTTTGTTTCCCCTACACTGTCTTAAAATTTTAATTGGGCAATTTACGATGCCCCTGTATGGCTCTGTTGTGTATGTTTTCCATCTTGCTGAGCTGCTGCTTCGTTGTTTATTGTCATCTGTTTATAAAATGACAAATAAAGGTTAAAAAAGAAATTTGGATTTGTGGATAAACTGCACTCTGAAGTCGATAATAGAAAGGGAAGGGGTAGGGGCTGGTCTAGTGAGCCACTTGGCACTACATGAACACAACACATCACACGCACCCTGAGGGGGTATTATAACAGTGCTGATTTAAGCAACTATTGGGTCAATGTGTAATCTGTGATCCTCCAGCACACAACTTGTAGAACAGAGGCTGGGGAGGACATTGAACAATGGAGTCATTTGCCAGCGTCTGAAGTAAGGCTGGTAAGGTGAATAAGGTGAAGACCAGCAGGGGCAGAGTTAACTAAGATGTGGATAAAGACAGTAAATAACTAATTTTCAGGACACGATTACTATTTCCCTAACTCCTGTAATGGCTGGCACTATATATTGTTCATGGTGTGGCCAGCTAATTAGTATGGAGTTTCCCCTTTAAAGTGCTCAATTAGAGCATATTTGGAGATCAACAGTCAATATATCACTATCTTTAGCTCCTTTATACCCACACTAAGCACCTCTTTAAGCAAAAATTTCTCATAAAGGACTGAACAGATTTACATCAAATAACTAAAAACATGCTTTCTGAATACAATTCTAAAGTTTTGCCATATTTGGTGTGATTCCGGTCAGCTGTTTTTTTTGTATAATTTCCCAAAGTATCATACGGGAATTGACATAGAAAATCAATGTTTTGGGATCCCCATTATCTTTTTTATTGGTCCTCGCTTGATGGATCAGAGTGAAACTTTTCAAGAAGGAGGTGAGGTGGATTAAACATTTTTGGAAAGTTTCATGAACATTCATCAAATGGTGCCAAAGATATTGGCAAAACAAAAACACTCTTCCTCTGCGGTGTTCCCCAGGGTTCGTCCCTCAGCCACACCCTATTTAATATCTATATGAGGCCGTTGGCTGAGGTGGTGTTGCCCTGGGGAGTACAACTTGTCACATACGCAGATGACACACAATTGATTATCTCTCTAACCACGCATGATGCCCCCTTTGAAAGCCTCTCTACTTGCCTTAGTAAAGTTCAGGAATGGATGGATGAATCCTTCCTGAAACTTAATGGGGCAAAGACTGAGGTGATGTTGCTGGGACACAAGGCACCTACCACAGTGGAGGAATGGTGGCCGGACAGTCTAGGCCAACCGCCCAAACCCAAGATCCAAATTAAGAGCCTTGGGGTGTGGATGGACCCTGCTCTTAATTTCTCAGTACAGGCACGAAAGGTAGCTGCCACATGCTATGCTCTCCTGAAGCTTCTGATGAAAATTATCATCCTCCTTCCTTTTGAAGCCAGAAGGATCTTAGTTCAGGCGTTGATTTTGTCACGCCTAGATTATTCTAATGCATTATATCTTGGTGCCCCCCAAGGGACAATAAAGATACTGCAGACTGCGCAGAATTGCGCTGCCCGTATGCTGTTGAAAGTCCCACGGAGAACATCTGCCAAACCTGCACTCCGCCAACTGCACTGGCTTCCAGTGCAACAGAGGATCGAATTTAAAGCTCTGGTAACGGTCCATAAAGTAATCTATAAAACAGCACCCGCATTGATGCAATCACTATTCTGCCCGTACCTTCCTGGGCGGGAATTAAGATCCTCTAATAAAAACTTCTTAACAATTCCTAAAATAAGGAGAGTGCGTATGGGCGGCCGACGCTTCTCCCTACAGGCCTCTAGACTCTGGAACAATCTTCCACTCTACATTAGAATGGAAAGCAACCATATTAGTTTCAGGAAGATGCTGAAGACTCTGCTGTTCGTCTAAACCTTGGTGAATGAACGTTGTCTAAAGCGCTGGGATGCCATCGGGTAGCCATGCGCGATACAAATACGTAATCATTCATTCATTCATTCATTCCTAAGGCACTATCTGTGGCACTACGTCAAGAAACATAAAATGTGAAAGAAACTTGACTGCATCTACATTGGAGGCACAGGTGAGCATCAAGATTACACAAGCACACAAGCTATATTGAGAGGGAAGACTGAATTTCCACGACAGTGCCATGCCTATTTGAAAGGGTATTACCACATCTGAAGGAGAGTATTTGCCTAATCATTCACAAAGACTATGTCTGATGACCAACTTCAGAGAGCAGCTTCCAAATTCTGGGATCACTGCGCTGGGTGGTGCAATGCATGTACCAGCTTAAGGTGCACCGCCTTTATATTGCTCATTGACAGCACCTTCACTAACCTTTTAGATCCAACTACTGCAGTACCTCAATGGAAAACCTAGTTGGAGGGGCTTAAAATTACTTATTTGTCACCTGGGAAACAGATGGCTTAGTAAAAGGTCATTTCTAATCCAGTTCGCATTATAGCATGCTTTCCATAACCACACCCTAACACCTCCCCACATATTACGTAGTTCCTGTTCAGAGTCCATTCAGAAGCACAAGGGTCCTAGTACGCACAGCATCAATATGCTACAGAGCCGAGACAAGATCAAAGATCCTCATTGCCTGCAGATAGTGATAAGATTTGTCTTCAGTACCAAAGGTAAGACCTATGGCTACATCGCAGGCCAAGCCAGCTGCTTTCAGACTGTATGTTGTAGTTTGAGTGCTAGTTTAGAATCTATTCAAAACAAAGGTATTCATAAATAAAATTCTAAAGTGGGAATAAATGTAGTGAGACACTTGGCCACTACATACAAATGACAGTTCACATGAACCCAAGTGATGGGCATTGCAAAAGGGATATTTCATATTTCATCAACTTTTATTCGATTATAAAAATTATATAATCATAAAAAGTACAGTTTAAGAAACACAGTGATAATACAAAGTCAAGTAAAAATCAAATGACATTTGAACACATATAATGTTAAAAAACGATTTTACGACGAATTGATATTACTATTTTTTAAAAAATCGCTATCAACTTTGCTTCATGCGGGGATTTCGGCAATTGAAGGTAAGCTAGTGCTGGCTGCGATTGTCTGAGTCCGCTTGAACGGAGGAGGGGCAAAATCCATTTTTTCCTTGCTGAGCTGTAATATTTACAAAACAGGATGACGTGTATCGTTGATTGTTTGGAAACTCCGTCGCATGGGCATCGCATCAGGTTTCTAGACCAGTTCTTCATTTCAGGAAATGAGACTATACGGAAGAAAAGATCAAAAAGGGATATAATAAAGGAGGTGTGGCACTCCACATTCAGTGCTAGTTTATCAACTGAGATTATGCGTGATAAGTGACACTCCAACACCCAAATCATAGGGTTGGTCTGATCTTGATGTCACTGTTGGTCACAGCATAACAGCTGGGAATGCAATACAGCAACATCTTCCTTCTGAGTGTGCTCCTCCCATCTCCACTGCTGCCAAAGAAGAACAAAAACAATGTAATTATGGAATTATCTAACTACCTAGGAGACCTTGTTTATAGCATCACAGTAGCATATGTGCTGCCTAAATATCTCACTCCATACTGAGTGTGATAAACATTAGAGGTTTATTTTATGTATTTATTTACGCGTTTCTATATTGCGCAAACTTTACCGAAGGTGTCAGAATGATTTACAATAGAACCAGTTGCATTACCTAAGGACTTCAGAGTACATGAATTACATAAAAGATACGAAACAGATAAAGTCTAAACTCACATAAGAATGGTAGTTAGTACATTTGTCTACTACAGATACTAGGGGTTAGAGTTACTTATTAAAAAGTTGCAAATTCCCACAAGACTAAATTTTCAGAAAAGTTAAAGCGATTATGGGTGGACAAATATATATATATATATATATTACGTATTTACTGATCAAGATCTTCATGCCAATGCAGGGGTTTTTGCAGTGCTCTTTAAGCCAGGCCTTCGGGGTGTATTTGCACTCATGGGCGGTGATTTAGGGCCTAAACAAATTCCAGAGCTGGTGATGGCTGTAGGGGTAGGAGATCTGGTGGTGGTGGTGGCTCTTCTCTAGTGAAAAATAAAAAAGAGACTGCTGACTTGCACATCATGATTTTAACAAGCATTGAAAATGCAACAGGTCGCGCCTTTGGTTAAGTTAAAGCCATTTGCTCTACTAATGGTATTGTAGTGTAGTTCCTACATTCCCAATAGGCTCTGCACATTGGAATAATATAAACAGCAGTGTAGACGTAGGACTGAGGTCGACTAGGTCTCTACTGACTATATTAGACTTAAGGTTTGCCAGCTAGCTCAGAGGTCACTAGAAACTTTCTCGAATAAACGAGGAGGAGTTTAACCTCCCTGGATAGACAAGAAGGGATTAGCTTCTGACAACCATAAAACATGACAACTTTGCTCCCTCAGAATAAGAGTGTATCTCTAGAGTCGTGTGAAAACAATAGACAGCTATTTCACTCAGTCAAATGTGCGTACTTAGTTTCACCAGATTGCAGAGAAAAGAGAGACGGGCTTTTTTCAATAAAAGGTGTTATTTATTGAGCAGTCTTCTTCCTCATGCAAGAGAAATGAATTGCAACAATTGCAATACTCATAGTAAAGTAAAGTGCGTACAGTAAAAGGAGGATTATAAAATAATACTGTAAAAGCATTGATATGGTTTCTTAGCCATATGATACTTTAAAACAGTTAAAATATATACATACATATATACATTGACTAATCGTACTCAACTGGTGCTTCTAAATACGCCTACCCCGGTGTACCTGACCTAAGCCTAATACGTGGGAAGGAGTAAGTAAGTAGCAGTTTAAGTTAAGTTTGTTTTGCCAAGAATCTGACTCAAGAATTCTCTTTAAGGGTTTAGTCAGCTCCGTACCTGGGTAAATAGAAAGCAGGAGGTCTTGTATCTCTCTCTCAGGACTCGATATCCCAGTAACCCGCGAAGGTATCTGGAAACACGCGAGCTGGATTTCTCGGCAGGAGAAAAGACAGCGTCTCTCTCAGTGCGTCAAAGAGGAGGGGCAGCGTCCGTGGGCTTTCGCATCAGCTGGGCTCTCGGGCAAGTAGATAGCTGCTCTGCTCCAAAACCACCACCGTGTCCTTGCTTAAGGCAACGTTGATATATTGAAAGGTGCCGGGTTTGACGTAAGGTTGGACATAAGACGTCAATAAAGATGTCACTAAGAACTGGCCGTTCTTACAGTGCTTTACATGAGTTCTAGGACGAAATCAAAACAAAAGCAAGGGGTATTTCCCAGGTTGCTGGAGGTTTTGTTTTGTTTAGAGAACTCGTTGTGCTTTCTAGGGGGCCGGGGAAGTAGCCTTGCTTAATGTGACAGCATGTGCTACGACTGAATTATGGATATGATTACTATGCCGTTGTATGGATATTATTGATTATAACCGGACAAGGGCATAAAATAGAAATATCGATTCAGGTTCCTAGATAAAAACACTACACCCACTCCACAAATTAATGTCCATCATTACTAAAACTAAGCAATAGTAAACATTTAAAAGGTGCATGTGTATACCAACCCACCCCAAATTACATTTTTGCATTTGAAATGGTGTATGCGAAATACATGAAAATGATTATAGGTACTGTACGCTTTTCAAGCAGTGTAATCATTCAAAAAAGGATGCATATATATATATATCAGCTGAATGATTTTACGAAATTTACACATGAAATGGCTCTTTATACAGAAAAGAAGGGCGAGACCATTCCATCACATATAAATACAGTTAACTGTAAATGTGCTAGAGGCTGAGGTAATATATTGTCTCTAGATTTACTAAAAATAGAAGCTCTGTTCTTTAAGAATAGTTCTACTTTAAGCAGGGTACAAGTGCCAGTAAAAGGTAAATATTTTGGATTTGGGAACAAAAAAAATTTCGCTTTCAGGAGAAAAAATAGTTCAAAATATTTTCAGTAGCTTTTGTTTATCAAAGCTGAAGGCCGAATTCAGAGTTCAGGGAACGCTGTGTGCTTGTTTGCTTAAAAGTTATTCTTTTTGTTCAGGGGAGAACATCATTTCAGACAGACTCGCAAAAAAGTTGTCTACGGCTTCAGGTGAAAGTTCGATCAAGTTTGAAAATGCCGCTACTGAGCAGTCTCGAACATGATTGCTATCGTCGATGTCAGGATCAGCAATGCTCACAGAAGGTCGTACCTGGGTGATGTTGCTCTCATCTCGTACTTCCCAACCACCTAATCGTAGTGTAGAAGTTTCAACGAATGCCGTTATCAGGATGGGTAACCGCTGGGGACAACACGATGCATGAGCCCTTACAGGACTTAGCAAAGTATCTGTATCCAATGGTACTGCTGATTGTAGTGTAAGACAGACGTCCAACACGCATTCTTCTCCGCATAGCATACATCGAAGCACAGGTAAGATACAATTCTGCCAGATGGGTCTGAATGAAAGAAACCAGGTCATATTCAGATCTCTTAGCCTGGCTTATCCAAGGACTTTAGTTATGCGGTCCCGATAGCGTATAGCTAGGATTGTTTCTTCCATTGTTGCTGGAGTCTTGTCTGTGACTTGGCTAACCATATCGAAGCAGAAGTATCAAAAATAAAATGCCTGCTACGAGTCCCAACAGAAGTGGTAGGCCGCCAAAGACAGGATGGACAAAATTAGGAAAGATGCCCAGAACTGTTTTGAAGGGTGTTAACAGTCCCGAAATTTTTTTCTTAAATACATGTGGGATACCACTGGTATCAGACATATTTAGGATTTGGCTTAGCATTTCTGCGAAATGCAGGGGGCAATTTGTTGATAAAAGTGTATGTATCTCTGCCGTTGTCCTTGCAACTTGAAGATCATACGTTTCTTTTGATGACGTCAAGGGCACAGTTGTCTGTAGAAGAACAGACTTCATTCTGCTTAAAGTATCAATTTGAATAGAAGAGATATTCAAAAAAGGCCAAATTTTCGCCTCCGTGTCTGGAGTGCTGTTTGGATACAATACTTGCATACAGCAAGTGACCATAGAACTAACGCTCACAAGATAAGCTTTTCCTGGCACCATGCCACAACAGCTGTGGTCCACTATTAGAATATAGCTCCTGTTAGAAAGCCGTCTAAAGAATGGCTCTATGTGTGTTGCAGGTGTGCCATGCTGGTGACATGAAAGGTTATTTGAATTCCCCTCACAGGCCCCATGCAAGTTAATACCTTGACACAGAAGTATACCACTTAGTGATCTCCTACAATTATTGTCACTAAGAAATACATTCTGTTCTTTTTCACTATAACATGTGTGTGTGTAAGGTAATTTCCATGATGACTTAATGTACCCTTTACCCAACCTTTCATACTGGCCTGCTGGTATATACTCTTGAGAGTATTTAAATTGGAAAGTTGTTATCGAAATAGTTATTATTCCGTGTATTATCCATTCAATGACAGGTCGTTCTGACATTGTCAATGGTAATCTCTCAAGTTTTTCAATGCTCAGAATTGTATATTCCGCTCCTTTTTGTGCCAAGCTGATTTGTGTATCAGTAAGGTTAAAGATAGAGAATAATGACGTTGTGTTGATTAAACGCCAGGGCACGTAGCCTGAACGCAGATTTTGCAACGTCCAGCCAAGCTGTACAATAAAACGTAATTGGGACTGACCGTGTTGTAACATTAGTAAGTCCTGCTCTATTATATCAATAGCAGATGATACAATACTGTCCAGTGAATATATCCTGGAGGACAGAGTCATTAACCCATTGTCCACAACAGAAAGTGATTTTTCCAAATTAATACGGTCAATTTCCCGTTTTTTTCTGCTGTTTCAATTTGCGTTTCTTTCCAAGCTTCGTTGTAAGCTGCGTATATACTGGCCGCTATGAAACGTTTTTGACGCTGTTTGCGTGGTCCCATTATAAAATCACGCAAGTCAGCACCGTCTTTAAGTAAAGTCAAGTGTTGCTTAATTTCTGCCAGTGTGGATATCTGTAGCCATTCGAGGCAGAGTTTCCCTACACTGTATGTTGTAACTATCTCTGGATGTTGTCTCTGGGAGTATCTAGGGTCTGGCCTGGTCAATTTGAACCCCTGTATTTTGTTCAGGAATCTATCTTGACAGTTATTTTTGTCTGTGGGCCAGATCAACCATTTTTTCCAATCAGGATGTGTTCTGTTTTGGTTACAAATATGGGATATGCCTATCTCAACATCTGTAGTGCTATTACTGTCAGGTGTTGGCTTTGGAATAGACGGTTTGTTTAAGTCTTTAATTTTGACTAGGCCAAGACAGGTTGTCAGTTGAATGGTGTCATTCAGGAATATAATTTGTTCTAGGATCATGCAGGCTCTAAATAATGATTCTATACCTTGGACCTGCCAATCTTTGGTACCCCAGATGGTTTTTGTTTCAATGTTGTTTTTCCAAAAATCGAAACCAAATGTAGTCATTTTTTCATAAAATGTTTCTGAATAGATTAATTTAGTATTTGTCAGCATTGTTTTCACCCCTGTCTTATTTAACATTTTGAAATAAAACGTTTCTGCATCACTTGTATTAAACCCTGAGAAGTATGGGAATTTCTCATAAAATGTTTTTGAACTGCCTTTTGGTGGAGTTGCACAATGTTCCCATTGATTATAATTAAAAACATTTCTAGGCTGAGCAGATTTATGCAAATAGTGATGTGCAAAGTGGTTGTAGCAGTACATTTCTTCATAATTAGATGAACCCTGTAAGTAATCATGTTCTGTAAATTTTGCTGACATTACTAAATCTGACATCATATCATTAATACTTTCAAAGTCCCAATCATCAGAGAATGTGCTCGGTTTTACAAAGTCACTTAATGAAACCTTAAATTCAGACCCCCCAGGATATAGCGGCATGGATTAGCAAATTTAGCGGCAAAAATATGGAAATTTAGCGGCATAAATATGGAAATTTAGCTGCAATTTATTTGACTCATAGTCATTCATTTTCAGTCTGAAATCAATGGAAACTGTTTCAGCAGAATATCCCACTTTGCAATAGGCATGTTTAAAGTTTCTGCAGCTCTACGGAAGCACAGCTCCAGTCCTAACCTCATGGGAGGGAGCTAGATTTCTCTCTGGGATGTTCTAGTGCCCATGTGTGCACCCCTGCCGGGGCATCGCTGCCTCCTGGATCTGTGAGGCAGGACACCTCTTCCTCAGGCACCCTAGGGCGCAGAGTCGTTGTGTGGTTCTATAGGTCAAGGAACTCTTTTAATTAAAAATATTTGGTAGAACGCACATATCCATCCTTGCTTGCATACAATTGTGTTGCAAGGAGGCCATGGGCCCTGATGCAAGCAAAGGCAATAGCTCCTTTGACTGCTGTTTGAGTAGTAAAATGCAGCATTGTCGAGACTCAGTGGGCCCTCAGAGCTTTGGGGCCCAGTGCCACAGCACCTTTTGCACCAATGCAAGCCATGCCCATGTTGGCCTACATAAACAAAACTTAGAACAGAAAGCAAGGCTTTGAGCCCACAATACATGAATTTATTTTCTCCAAAATCAACAGAAATATGCAGAGAATTATTGAATATGCAGATTTTGGTGCTCCTCAGTTTGCTTTTCCCATGTGCTGGGTAAATTATGAACAGAGTGGCTGTCAGAATATATATTTTTTACTCGATCTTACTCTTTTGTTAGTTTTTTGTTTGTTTTTTCCAATTTGAGTCTTCGTCACTGCTTTAAAAAATCTGCATTCAAATTGACATTGTTATCTTCAGGACCCACTGGAAGCTGTGAAGTTGAACGTTTGTCTGATCTTAGTTTGCAGACATTTTTATTTCACACTCGAGGGCCTTACTTTAGCTTACCTGATGATGCCCTTTAATGTTAAAAGCCTCGGCATTCGTGCGCTTAATAAGCCCTTTACTTACTTATTGTTGGAATCACAGTTGACCGGAGCCTAGTATCAACAGCTCAGAAATGCAGCCATGTCACTTCCCTGTATGTTAGCCGCGGCAACAGACAGTTATTAGCTTTGCACCTTTGAATGCAGAAGAGTTGCTGCTCCGTGTTACTTTCCCTTGAACCTAACTTTGCAATAATATCACCACTATTGATTGCGGTAACACGATTAATCTAATCGTGTTATTACTGCAGTCAAGTTGACATTCTCTAACTGGAGCTCTCTGGGTAACGTGACTTTTAGAATGGAATGGACAATGTCTTTTTTTTTTTTAAATCTACTTCCACAACTTCCAGTCATTTCCTCGTTGTAAGGTTGGGCGGGCATCAAGCGCAGCCTTTCAGGGCGCCATTATCTTGACCGTATCTCTGCATTTTAGACCAGATTTATAAATAGCGTCTGCTGATTGCTGTATATCAAAGCTCATTGTTTCCCTCACCCAGCCTGGATTTAAACCGCAGTGACCTTTGAGCAGGGTTTGTCAGGTCCGCACTCTGCACTCTTGGTGACATCCTGTCAGATTTCTTTTTTTCCCTTCTTCACTGTTACACTTAACTTTTAGTTAGCAATTAATTTGAGGGGTTGCGAGATTTGTGTTCAGAACCACGGTGTGGATCGAACTGTCATCCTGAGCAGCAGACCAAATCTGACATTTCAAGGAGGAGCGGAAGGTTGCACCGTGGATGCCTCCGAGACCTGAGTGACGGCCGCTGCGGAAGAATGTCTGGGCAGGCACCCCCCTGGGTTATGGAAGCCTGCCTTAACGAGGACAACCCCCGCAGCAGTTCAGAACATCTTTGCATTTACACCGTTCACATCTTGCAATTCATTCCTTTATTTGTCAATATAAGGAGATTTAAAAATAGCATCTTAACCGTAACTTTTTATTCTTACTTCTCTTTAACTAAAAGCCCGCTCTTACAAATGAAGCGTTCGATAAAAATGGAGCTTCCCCGGAAGAGGTAATCAGTCACTGTAATCAGACCCCCCAGCAGTTACACTAGAATCGCTTTACATCGAGTTTTGCAGAGTTTGGCAGCCAGGAAGCAACTCTTTTATGGCTGCACGGCGACACCTAGTGACGTTTGTGCCGCGTGCAACCAATAAGAAGCCTTCATTATTTCATTTCTTCAGGGAGACCCTTTTTAGCGGCCAAATCACCAAATATCGCGGCCATCGCGCTAATCTGCCGATTTCGCGATTTTTTCGTGAATCGCGAAATCGCGAAATGCTGGAGGGTCTGTTAAATTGGTGTGGGTACTTCAAGAGCTCGACCGGGCCATAGATTTCATAATCTGTTTTGTCCCAAGCTACCCCACCGGGTATTGGATTGGCTGTGACATTCACTGATGATAGTTCTCTTTTCTCGATGTGAGATGACTTGTGTGGCTTTAGGACCAAGTTGATGTTCTGACTTGCTGTGTCCATTGTACTGTATTTTCCCTCAATTAATTTTCCCAAACAAAGAACCATGATGTGCCAAAGCAGGAGGAAAAGTACACCTAACACAATCCAAAATTCAATCCATGGAGAAATCAGATAGGTTTCTTTGAGTTGATGAAAGAGTTCATTTACTTTGTCTTTAAAAGTTTTTGTTGTTGGCTGTTCTTCAGGTTCGCTCGGATCCTCAGAAAAGTCATCGAATATTGATGAAGTAGCCAGATGCTGTTCTGTCAATTGTTGGAATCGCTTCCGGATTTTCATTTGCTTTTGGAATTTTCTTTGTTTCATTAGCATAGTCTGTGGCTACATCGTTGTAGACAGGTGTTTCTTGATGAACTGTTTTAATTTGGGCTTTAAGAGGCATAAGTTCCATGGCTTTGTTGCATAGTCCTTTATTATTCACTGCAGGTTTATCAAATGTGATTAGTCTCTCAGTTTGAACCTCTTGTATTGTAGCAAACTTTGGTGTTCTGCTATTTCTTGGGAGTCCACTGGGCCTACAACTTATTATTGGCCACATGATTGTGGTTTTACCAGGTCGATGGATACAACTCGATTCTCCTTTTTACCAGCAAGTGGCGGTAGTACAACTGATCTTGTTCCCTTGATAGCTAAGACAGGTCCCGCTTTTCTGTAAGAAGGCCCAAATTCCTTCTTCACCGCGATCTTCTCTCTGACCAGATCCCCAATTTTTGGAATCCAGACAGGCCTTGCTGGGACAGGTGGTTTATCTTCAGTGGCTGTTGGCTGCTGTTTTAGCTTTATGTTGCTCAGGTCTTTTCTTGTTTCATTTAAGTCCTGTAAAATAGCCAAACGATCTTTGATATCAAAGCATTTTTCTTCTACCACTGAAGTCTGACTATCTAAGTCCTGAATATGCATTCTAGTACCGAACAATAGTTCGTATGGACTGAAACCTTTTAGAGAATTTCTTGGCAGATTGTTAAGACTACGTTGGGCACTTGTTAAATGTTGGACCCACCCATCACCCGAACCTAATACCCTCGCCGTTATAGATTGCTTTATGTCTCGGTTTTTTCTTTCCACAATCCCGTTTCCCTCAGGATGGAAGGGACAAGAGTACCGCAATGCAATGCCCATGCTGGTCATAGCCTCCTTATAAGCTTGAGAGCTAAAAGCAGGACCCTGGTCAGAATGTAGCATGCCAATTGCGTATGTGCCGATATAGACTCGCAAATCTTTTATAACAGTTCTGGCGTCAGCCGAGCGCTTGGGTCTACAATTTAAGTGAATCTAGTCTTAAATAATATACATTGGGACGCATTTCTCTTGTTTGATTATGCGTATAGATCGCCTTATACTTTCTAATAGGGGTCCTGGCACTACTCTGGCCGGTTCACTACTGCGATCTCGATTGCAGTTTGGACAATCCTTTGCAAATTTGTAATTTTGCAGGCTCATCCCCGGCCACCAGTATTCTGATTGTAATTCTTTCAGAGATTCCTTGATCGTCTGGTGTCTTAGACCCTCACCCATATGTGCTTCTTGAATCAAGAAGATTCTCCAGTTCGTGTTTGGAATTACTCTATCCCCCACTCCAGGGATTCGAGCAAAAGGAACGGAGTTTGCATCTATTATGTATGTATAATTGAGTGGATAGTTCACGGGTAGTGCTGCACAGTAGCCTTTTGAAGACGTTTTTACCGCCAGCATGGTTTCCCCGTCTATGTATTTTTCTGAACGCTTTTTTGTGGCTACGGAAACCGGATTAGTTGCTTCCGCTGTGGCTGTCTCAGCCAATGAATTCCCTGCAACGTGAACGCCATCACGCTGATGACTCAGTGTATGTATCACGTGAATCTTTTGTAGTTCTTTCTGTAAAAGAACTACTTGTTCCCAAAGCGATTACTGCTTGATTGTGGCACCTGTGTCATCTTTGTAACCGTTTTGAACCCATTTCTGCAAGCCATTATTGTAAGATTTGACGCACGAATGCGAATCACACACTATTAGTGTCGGGAATTCGCGATCGGCAATATCGAGCGCCTACTTGTAGGACACCCCCGCGCCGCACGGCCACCAGCTGCTGCGTGTGCCCCCGCCTCCCACTACTCTCAGCCTCGATGAGCCTTCCCGCCCTCGGGTCCGCCCTCAGGCCACGCCCCCCGCCTGTTGTTTTGGCGCTTTGTGTGCCACTGTGTAGCTGTGCTCGTTTTATACTGTATTTTCATTTGTATTCTGTACCTTCTGTAACTTTGTTATTGTCCCCGTGCTGCTCTCTGTACCTGTATCCCCCCCTGTGCTGCTGTCCCCTGCACCCGCTCCCCGCTGCCGATTCCCGCCACCGGGGAATGTAGACACGCCCCCTTCCTCCCCGCTCCCGCCTCCCAGCTGCCCCTCCCTCCCTGCACTTCGCCATAAATGGCGACCGTGCGCACACGCAGCGGGCACGCCGAAGGCGCGCCAAAGGTAAGCCCGTCTGCGCCCGTCCGCGACCGGACCGCGCCCAGCGCCAGGACCCCTGGCTCCGCCGACACCAGCCCACCCGCCGGACCTACAACGCCACCGAACTCAACGCACTCAACGCCGGCCGACTCCCGGGTTGCTACCGAGCCACCCCGAGACGCACCCACGAACCCTTCTGCTGCAACTCCTGCAAGTTCACCTGCATCCTGACCTGCACCACTCCAGCAGTGCCCAAGACCTCGACGAGCAACAACAGCAGCCACCTGAAGTGCATCCTGCTCAACACCCGCTCCGTCCACAGACACGCCCTCGAGCTCTGGAACCTGATCGACACCACAGCCCCAGACGTCGCCTTTCTCACGGAAACCTGGATGAACGCCTCCTCAGCACCCGACATCGCCATCGCCATCCCGGACGGCTCCAAGATTATCCGGAGGGACCGCGTCAACCAGACAGGAGGAGGCATCGCCATCATCCACAGGAACTCCATCCGCATCACGACCAACACCGACGACACCCTCGCCGCCGCCGAGCACCTGCACTTCCAGATCCACATCGACCCCAAGACCACCCTCAGAGGCACCCTCATCTACAGACCCCCGGGACCACGCACACAATTCAGCGAGGACATCGCCGACTTCATCACCCCGCACGCCCTCCCCTCCGCTGACTACATCCTCCTCGGGGACCTCAACTTCCACCTGGAGAACAACAACGACTGCAACACCACCACCCTGCTGGACAACCTCGCCAACCTCGGTCTCAAGCAGCTGGTGACCACCCCCACCCACTACGCCGGACACACACTCGACCCCGTCTTCTCATCCAGCAAGGACATCGCCTTCAGCCACGCCAGCGGACTCCACTGGACAGACCACAGCTGCGTCCACTTCAGCTTCAGAAGGCCCACGATCCACCACCACCAGCAACAGGCTGCACGCAGAAGCTGGAACAAGATCACAGCCGACCAGCTCGCGACTTCCCTGAACGAGAGCCCACCCACCAGCGCAACGAACCCCAGCCAAGCGGCCACCAACCTCACGAAGTGGATCAGCGACTGCGCAGATGACCTCGCCCCTCTGAGGACCCCGCCTTGCAGACCCGGCAGCAAGAAAGCCCCATGGTTCACCGACGAACTCAAGTGCTCCAAGAAGAACTGCAGAGCCCTTGAGAACGCCTGGCGCAGAGACCCCACACCGGACAACATGACTGCCCTCAATCTCGCCACCCGAAAACACCACCAACTGATCCACACCACCAAGAAAACTGCATTCAAGGAACGACTGGACAACAACGCACACAACAGCAAGGAACTCTTCAACATCGTTAAAGAGCTCTCCAACCCCAACGCCGGAAACAACGACATCACCCCTTCGCAAGACCTCTGCAACTCCCTCGCCTCCTACTTCCACAACAAGATTGCGGACATACACAACAGCTTCAGCACTCAACCGACCCACGACACAACCGAACCACCGCCCCCCACCACCACCCTCCGCGCCAGGACCACGATCAGCACCGAAGACACCATCCACACGATGAACTCCATCCACTCCGGATCTCCGACCAACCCTTGCCCCCACCACGTCTTCAACAAGGCTGACGCTATCATCGCACCCCACCTGCGGGACATCATCAACACCTCCTTCAACACCGCTACCTTCCCGGAGAGCTGGAAGCACGCCGAACTCAGCGCCCTACTGAAGAAGCCATCAGCCGACCCCACCGACCTCAAGAACTACCGACCCATCTCGCTGCTTCCTTTTCCCGCAAAAGTCATCGAGAAGACCGTCAACAAGCAGCTGGCCGCCTTCCTTGAGACGAACGGATCCCTCGACCTCTCGCAGTCTGGCTTCCGGGCCAACCACAGCACCGAGACCGCCCTGATCGCAGCAACCGATGACATCCGAGCCCTGCTCGACAACGGAGAAACAGCGGCCCTCATCCTCCTAGACCTCTCCGCGGCCTTCGACACAGTCTGCCACCGCACCCTAGTACAGCGCCTCAGCAACATCGGAATCCAGGAGAAGGCACTGGAGTGGATCATCTCCTTCCTCGCCGGAAGGACACAGAGAGTCTGCCTCCCCCCGTTCAGATCAGAAGCCACCGAAGTCATCTGCGGCGTTCCTCAAGGCTCCTCGCTCAGCCCAACCCTCTTCAACGTCTACATGAGTCCCCTCGCAGCCATCGCACGCCAGCACAACCTCAACATCATCTCCTACGCCGACGACACCCAGCTGATCCTCTCCCTCACCAACGACCCCGCCACCGCCAGAGCCAACCTACACGAAGGGATGAAAGAGGTAGCCGAATGGATGAAGAACAGCCGCCTGAAACTGAACTCTGACAAGACGGAAGTCCTCATCTTGGGATCCTCACCCTCCGCCTGGGACGACTCCTGGTGGCCCCCCGCCCTAGGCAGCGCACCCAAACCAACAGACCACGCACGCAACCTGGGCTTCATCCTGGACTCCTCCCTCTCCATGACCAGACAAGTCAACGTCGTCTCCTCATCGTGCTTCAATATCCTACGCATGCTACGCAAGATCTTCCGGTGGATCCCCACCCAGACCAGGAAGACGGTCACCCAGGCCCTCGTCACCAGCCGACTGGACTACGGCAACTCCCTCTACACCGGAACCACCGCCAAACTCCAGAAGAGACTCCAGCGGATCCAGAACGCCTCAGCACGACTCATCCTGGACATCCCCCGCCGCAGCCACATCTCCGGACACCTGAGAGACCTGCACTGGCTCCCGGTCAACAAGCGAATCACCTTCCGTCTCCTCACCCACGCACACAAAGCCCTGCACAACCAAGGCCCAGGATACCTCAACAGCCGCCTCAACTTCTACGCTCCCAAACGCCAGCTTCGATCGACCAGCCACGCCCTCGCCGCCGTCCCCCGCATCCGAAGAGCCACCACAGGGGGAAGGTCCTTCTCCTACCTCGCCGCCAAGACTTGGAACTCCCTCCCGACCCACATCCGCCTGACCCAGGACCACCTCGCCTTCAGGAAGCAGCTCAAGACCTGGCTGTTCGAGCAGTAGCGGACCCCCTCTCCCCTAGCGCCTTGAGACCCTCCGGGTGAGTAGTGCGCTATACAAATGCTTTGATTGATTGGTTGATTGATTGATTTTTAAAGCTATTAATTCAGTGTGTTGACCTGAATTGTCTTTTACAGATTGTGACATTGTTACCAGTGGTCTCAATTTACCTCCGCGCCACCGGCATTTAACAACCTCGCACGTAGTATTGTAAGCTTGCTTTCACCAAACTGAGGGTTGTGCATATCGATCTGTATATATTACACAGGCGTACTGTTGTAGGGGCAGAATTTCGATTGGCAGAGGATATTCTTTTTCATATGTTAGATCTTTCAGTTTTTTCATGTTCGGGTCAAAATAGTATTTCACTTTTTCTGTAGCAAGAGAATGTTCCCATTGTATCCATTTTGGATCTAATGCCACGGTAGTTAAATTGCGTGGGCTTGTTAATGACTCAAAGGCTGATTCTGCTGTTAAAACAGTTATCCTTTTGCCTTCAGGTTGGGCTCTTTCTTTTGCTACAGCTGTTTGAACCGCATTTACAATATTTTCTGCAAGACTGGATGATTTTTCAGCTTGTGTGTACAAATGTGATTTGTAAGCTATTGGTACCTTTTCTCCCTCATTAGAGGTCAGGTACATGAATCCGCATCTTCCTGGGATGATTCGGATTACAAGGTTGCGTGTGTTATCGCGAGTTTGCAATTTTGTTTTAGCTAACATGTCTGTTTGCAATGACTTAGAATTTCTGTGTGTTTTTGAGTCCAATTGATTGGTTTGAAATCAGGTTTTATTAGTTCATAGACAGGTTTAACCCTCTCTGCATAATTTAGAATGTAAGTTCTTCTGAAATTCAGGAAACCTAGTATTGATTGTAAGTTCTTCAGCGTTTTTGGTGCTTGGAGTACAGTGCACTTCTCTAAGAAATTGTCCGCTAGGCTTTTGCCTTCACTTGATAATTCATAACCTAAGAATAGGACAATTAGATGGGCAATTCGTGACTTTTTAAAGTTGAATTTGTAACCCTCTGCTGCGAACCCAAGTATTATGGTGTTCACTCTTTTCAAGTGAGTATCCAAGTCATCATCTGTCAGATAGATGTCATCGACATATGATAATGCCTCATCATCATATATTTGTAGTAACTCTGTTACCCTTGCTGAGAATAATCCTGGGCTATTCTTGAATGCCTGTGGTAGTCGACAGAAAATTTTCTGCGAACCCATTATTGAGAAAGCGGTCAAGTACCTGCTTTCAGGTGCAATGTTTTGACAAAAGAATCCATTAGAGATGTCTAATGTCGTTTTGTATTTTTTGCGCACGATATTATTCATTAGTGCTGCACTGTGTGAGTTTTGTACTGCAAATGTCTTGCAACATGAGTTAAGGTGTCTGTAGTCCAAAACTAGACAATATGAATCGTCTGGCTTGGAGACAGGAAACAAAGGATTGTTCATTTGTGAGGTGCACCCTTGGTATTCAAGTTCATCTAAGATCTCCCTGACTTGTTTTTTAGCTTCTTGCTTAATTGGGTACTGCCTTTGTGCAGTTGGTTGACATTTTAACTGGATTTTGTGAGGAGGAGAGTCCTCATCCCATCCTACATGATTTTTTATATAATGCAGGAGCTTGGGCTACTGCCCATTTTCTTGCAAGTGTATATTTTTTATGAATCAGAATATGATTTGAGAAGGCAGGCATAATCATTTCTTCGCCATGAGGGCACTCCCTGACAAACTCTGGTGGCCAGTCTTTCTCAGCTAAAAGGATGTCATAGCCTTTGGAAAGGTAATCCCAAAATAGACCCCTTACTTTCCTAGTCTTATCTCCCTCTATTCGTAATGTTATTTCGTATATTTTACGAGGTTTGCTAACTCTGGTATCTGCAGTTTTCACCTGAATGTATTCATTCGTGTCCACTGTCTCCAGATGATTCATCAGGATCTTGCGAGCTATGGTCACTTCTGCTGCGCTGTCTAGCACTGTCTGGGCCCACTCTCCGTTTTTCAGCTGTGTCCTCAGTA
The DNA here is from genome assembly GCF_964261635.1 of Lissotriton helveticus. Lineage (NCBI taxonomy): Eukaryota > Metazoa > Chordata > Amphibia > Caudata > Salamandridae > Lissotriton > Lissotriton helveticus. The sequence goes on from NC_136061.1 coordinate 114,983,385, forward strand.
TCCTTGGCATGTTTGACTATTTTAATACTGGATACCTTTTTTTTGGGAAATTGTAATTTTTTACTTTGATGAGCAGGCTCCTTGTCTTTGGACTTGAGGTGCTCTTCCCTGTGTTCAGACCGTCCTCTTCTTTCCGATTTCTGCGAGGAAGTCTGAAAAGATCGAGAGGGACGTGTATCAATATCTTGATATCTATCAGGTTTCTTTAAATTATCCCTATTTCTAAGGTCGTATCTTTTCTCAGAGGGCTCCCTCTGGGGAGACTTGTGTCCTTGGTCCGGAGATTTTTCTCTCCGCCGAGGAGACCTTCCTCTGGACTGGAATCTTTTTTCTTTGGGAGTGGATTGTTTATTTCCATCCCAGCTCTTTTTTGGAGTGTTCAGGTTATTTTTAATAAATATTTTTTCTGGATTTTCAGTTAGTTGGGGTTTTACTGGTTTCCCACCCAAACTATCTCTTCCTAGTTCTTCATAGGAATTTTCTATGATTCTGGCAAGTTCAAATGGCTGTTCTGCTATATCTGTTTCTTTCAATTTCTGGCGGATCGCCACAGATGCTGCTTCCCATTTTATGTTGGCTAATAATATAGCCGAGACCTGCTTGAAGTCTTTCAGTAATTTCATACCCAGAGTTAAAGCAGGTTCTGGACCGTATTCATTTTGAATCTGTCTTAGCACATCGGGTATTACCGCCATGGACGGAACACCATGTGTTTTTGTGTAAATGGAAGCAAAGACTGTGCCTCAAGTGTCACAGTCCTCCACATGTGGTGCGATCCCCATTGGAAGACAGATAGTTAGGATTCTGTGTTTTTCAGTAGGGGTAGTATCCGGAAATACTGCCTCTATTTGATTGATTTTTTGTGCTACCCAGAATGGAATTTGTTCCCGTTTTATGGGTACTTTACCCAGACATGATTGTATGTCGGGTGGTGTAATTTTGTTTGTGTTCCCCTGATGAGGGGTCAGCTGTGGAATGTTAATAGCTGGTTGGACTGTTGAAGTCCGCATTACATATTGGACCAATTGTCTATGTATTTTAATTAGTACTTTTAGCTGTGCTAAAAGTTCCCGGTCTGACATTTTTTCTATGTCAGGATGTGGTGTGTAGCTGGCTAGGACCGGCCACGTTGCTCCTGGTCTACCTAGTGAACTGAGCCTGGTGATGTGATTATTATGTTTTAGGGCGCCTTTAAACCAGAGCAGGTGCTCTTGATATTTTGATGGGATTTCCACCTCCTCGAAAGGAGTGTACTCTTCCGGAGGTTCCTCTATTTTGTAATAGTGGAATTTGTGTGTGACAGCGTTTGCTGCTGGAAAGTTTATCCATGAATAGAATACCTCTGTCTGCCAATAATCATGGGCCTCAATTACGAATACGACTATACCACCTCTCGATATTAGTCCATTCTCTATAAGTTTAAGAGTTATAGTTTTTCTTATGTTGACCGGAATGAGTATAGCATTCGGGACGGTCTGCAGGAGACTAGTGTCATCCTCTAGGAGTCGAGCTGCTATTCTAGCTGCCTCCCTTTCGTCGTCACTTTCTGTCATTTTTACTAACAGAAAGGTTTTTGTTGCAGATCAAGTTTCAAGGAAACATAGATTAGGTGCACAATATTTTTGGAACACTGTATCCTTCAATGTTGAATAAACCAAAAACTATACATAGAAATCTCTTCCTACTAAGTTCCGGCGGATTTTTAACCTTTTACCCACTCCAGACGTCTTTTGGAGTATTTACGGGGAAAAGGGTCTGTGTGAAAAAGCACGACTGAGTTACTCTAACGTCTTGCGTTAGATTTATCGCCTTACCAAACGTTGGTCGCCATGTAATGTAGTTCTTATATTCCCAATAGGCTCTGCGCATTGGAATAATATAAACAGCAGTGTAGACGTAGGACTGAGGTCGACTAGGTCTCTACTGACTATATTAGACTTAAGGTTTGCCAGCTAGCTCAGAGGTCACTAGAAACTTTCTCCAATAAACGAGGAGGAGTTTAACCTCCCAGGATAGACAAGAAGGGATTAGCTTCTGACAACCATAAAACATGACAACTTTGCTCCCTCAGAATAAGAGTGTATCTCTAAAGTCGTGTGAAAACAATAGACAGCTATTTCACTCAGTCAAATGTGCGTACTTAGTTTCACCAGATTGCAGAGAAAAGAGAGACGGGCGTTTTTCAATAAAAGGTGTTATTTATTGAGCAGTCTTCTTCCTCATGCAAGAGAAATGAATTGCCACAATTGCAATACTCATAGTAAAGTAACGTGCGTACAGTAAAAGGAGGATTATAAAATAATACTGTAAAAGCACTGATATGGTTTCTTAGCCATATGATACTTTAAAATAGTTAAAATATATACATACATATATACATTGACTAATCGTACTCAACTGGTGCTTCTGAAGAGGTGTGGCGCCGCGGCCAGGGCGACTGACTTCGGAATCTGGGGATCACGGTTCGATCACGGTTCGATCCCCGGCTCCGGCAGCAGATTAGCCCAGCACCATGTGACTCTGGGCAATAGCTTGCTTAATCTTCCCGACGGCCCCCACCGCCTAGAGACCCTTACGGGTGATTGTGCGCTTTACAAATGTGGATTATTATTATATTATTATTATTATTCTAAATACGCCTACCCCGGTGTACCTGACCTAAGCCTAATACGTGGGAAGGAGTAAGTAAGTAGCAGTTTAAGTTAAGTTTGTTTTGCCAAGAATCTGACTCAAGAATTCTCTTTAAGGGTTTAGTCAGCTCCGTACCTGGGTAAATAGAAAGCAGGAGGTCTTGTATCTCTCTCTCAGGACTCGATATCCCAGTAACCCGCGAAGGTATCTGGAAACACCGGAGCTGGATTTCTCGGCAGGAGAAAAGACAGCATCTCTCTCAGTGCGTCAAAGAGGAGGGGCAGCGTCCGTGGGCTTTCGCATCAGCTGGGCTCTCGGGCAAGTAGATAGCTGCTCTGCTCAAAAACCACCACTGTGTCCTTGCTTAAGGCAACGTTCATATATTTATACCTGAAAGGTGCCGGGTTTGACGTAAGGTTGGACATAAGACGTCAATAAAGATGTCACTAAGAACTGGCCATTCTTACAGTGCTTTACAGGAGTTCTAGGATGAAATCAAAACAAAAGCAAGGGGGATTTCCCAGGTTGCTGGAGGTTTTGTTTTGTTTAGAGAACTCGTTGTGCTTTCTAGGGGGGCGGGGAAGTAGCCTAGCTTAATGTGACAGCATGTGCTACGGCTGAATTATGGATATGATTACTATGCCGTTGTATGGATAATATTGATTATAACCGGACAAGGGCATAAAATAGAAATATCGATTCAGGTTCCTAGATAAAAACACTACAGTATTGTATAGCAAAGCAAATGGCCTTAACTTAATAAAAGGCGAGACCTATTGCATTTTTAATGCTTGCTTTAAAGAGCGTTTATATAGCGCAAACTAGACCCGAGACATCGGGTATCCGAGCGATTTACATGAGCACCAGTTTCGTTACAGAAAGACACATTCATTTTTGTTTGGACGCAAATAGACTTAATAAATAAAGACCACACCTTGAACCGAAATAAAGGTATATACATTATCAAGGTGTTACAGACAGTGCAGTCTTCACTGAGCTCGGGGCAAGTAGAACACTTCTCCGGGTTATTTGCCCACTGGATTTGGCTTGCGAGGGACCTCTGCTCACTAAACAAAAGCGATGACTAGGATACACTAGCATAATGCGAATGTATATCTTTTTTTCCTTGACATCCCAGATTACAAGCAATCCTTAACATCTGCTTCTAGAGTCTGCTTTTCAAACACAAAACATACAATTAAATGTTGGATTAACTTCTTTATCCAGGGTGTCCCCAACAAATTACAATCGTGTATGTTTATGACCTGCAGTCACCAGCATCTGAACATAAATTGCTGATGCTTATTCAGGCCACTTCATCTTTAAAACATATCAGGTGTTCCTTTCAGTTCTTCGCACGTGTACACTTCACAGCCATTACTGGTACGTAGAAGGCCTAGAATTGCATATAGGCTATCGCGATTCTATTTGCTCAAGCTTTTTCTTTCTTTTCTGAACGTTACTTGCAATATTAAAAAGCCACATCCTTTTCTGAAGCTACTCAATCACTAGAGAAAATCCAAAATCTTCCAGGGCGGTTTCACGCTAAGCAGGTCGAGCGTCACTAGTGGTGGAATATGATCTAATTTTTTTGCTTTTCAAAACTTTGGAACGTCTTACTTAAGTTGTTATAGTCAAAGGAGAAAGTTAAGTTTACCCCAGTTTCCATTTAATTAAAATACTCCAGTCCTGGACAGTAATTTGAAACTGTGAAATGTTCACTATACTAGAGTGTCGTATTTCAATAAATACAAACGTAGCAACCAGGGATAAAAGTAAGCTGGTTTATAAAACACTTACATATGGAGGTCGCTTAAGTCAAGGCCCATTGGTTGACAAAGTTGAGGTTTAAGCAGCTGGTTAACGGCTACAGGACAGGAAGTGTTATCCGCACGATCCCCGCCCGACCAGCCAATGAGATACGAAGGAGGACTGTGAGGGCTCGGCAAGAAAATGGGGGTAGGTAAGAGGTTTGTGCTGGAAAGAGCAGTAAGGGGTTGTCGAGACAATGAGGGCTCTGCACAGCAAGAGAAACAACAAGCGCCTAGGAAGGGGTGCTCTTCAAGTGGTTAGAAGTCCGTTGCTAGAGAAATTTGTCTAACTCGGGAGAGCGACCATCGCTATTGAACTCGGTGCCGTACTCACCGTCACTCTCCTCGGCATGCCGTCTACGGGACATGATCACTGCTTTCAACTGCAGGTATGCGAAAACACAGGAGGTCCGCTGGGGTCTGCTGCTTTCACGTGCAAATGGAAATACCGTGTGACGCCTTAGCTAACAGGACAAGTTACTCGGAGCGCGCGCAACAGTCAGGCCAGGGCTCTCCTGGGCAACAAACCCTTCAGCCGCCTCCTGCAGAAGTACACGCCCACTTTCATTTATTTCCTTCCGGGGTCAGCGTGCGACAGAGCAAAGCCGGGATAGACATTAATGACACAACCCGGATATAGGCAGCCAATATTTTAATAGTAGTCAATCTTTGCTGAATCTAATGTTGTTGCTGGGATTGACGACTTCACCGGAATTCGGGGAGATATCTATTGGCATCACTGTTTTGTGCACCCGTGTGAGTGTTCAGTGAAATATTTAGAACCTTCAGCCCACGTGAATATATTAGCTACAATTTCTACTTTGCACCTTTCGGGTTTCTCCGTTTGTGACACCAATATCTAACACACTCTCTCTAAACAAGCGTTCGCCAGGCAGCCGCAGCACCCGCTCTTTACTCTTGATGTTACAAGTAAAGCGCGGGAGCCGCGATTATACCAAAAGTAAAGAAATAGATGTTTGTTTCTATTTCATTACTTTTGGTATAATCGCGGCACCTGTGCTTTACTTGTAACATTAAAAGTAAAGCGCGGGTGCCGCGGTGATAGCAAAAGTAAAGAAAAAAAAGTGCCCAACAAGCACCTGACTTCCTACTGGCGTTAAAGGTTTATTATCTTCTTTATGGGGCCATCTGTTTGGACCCATAAAGAAGATAACACACCTTTTACGCCAGCAGTAAGTCGGGGAAGTCCGTCCGAATGGGACGGACTACAAAGAGAAAAGTGTACGTCAGAGGACGCTCTTTTCCAATGGCTGGCCACCGTTTACACTAAACGGTGACGGCAGCTAATGGAAAAGAAGGGCGGGGCTTAACCCTCACTAGTGAAAGTACTCTAAAACAATAAATCTCGCCAGCGAGAATGCGCATGTGCGTAGCCTACGCTAGCCGAGACCTAAAAAGATGATTGCAGCTGCTTGAGGGCACGGATGTGTTTCTGTGGAAGCACACAGCTTTCGAGGAATCAAAAGCTGTACTCTTAGAAACTAAATTCTGGACCACATCTCATCTCTGTAGTACTCCCGAAATCTTTTTGTTAATCATGTATAGTAAACATTAACTGCGTTGTCAATCCACACCTAAAAAGAACAAACAATCCTTCCACCCTCCTTCCTTACATTTGTGTTGCATCCTGACAGTACAAGAGGTTACCTAATTGTAGTGGGGCCTGGGAGTTCATTATTATGAATGAATTCAACTATACATTTCATTTTGCAAATTATTACATTTATTTTGTAAACAGACTGTCAGAAGAAAGATAAAATGCGGCAAAAATGTAACGCTAGTGTGGGGCAGCTACACCCTCCAAAGATGGCTCCTCTCGTGACCTGCGGAATTCTGTATTTACAATGGTTATACAATGCAAAAAAGTTTTTACTGGTCGTATTGTGACAGACTGGTTACAGTCCCTTTCAAACATGGCTACGTTCTGTTAATTTCTTACAGTAGCCTCCTGTTCAAAGATGGCGTATCTGACGCCAACCTCATAGAGTATCACGCAGTCGTGCTCTCCCATTGGTTGCACGTGCAGTCGCTGTGCTGAGCGCTGAAGGATCCTTGACCCGGCCGCAGCTGACTGAGTCTTGGTGGAGTCTCGTTCGTAGCGGAGCCGCCAGCGTCCTGTCAGCCTCCTGTCCTGCCATGGCCAACTACCGGGAAGTGAAAGCCCAGGGCTACGACGAGTTCATGCAGACAGCGCAGTGCTACAAAGACAAGAACGTGTTCGTGCTGTTCTGTGGTACCAAGACCGAGGAAGGGGTCAGCTGGTGCCCGGACTGCGTGGAAGGTACAGGGCGCAGAAGGCGGTTGAGCACGAGAAGTGCTCAACCCCTCCCACCCCCAAGAAAAACTGATGATTTTCTTGATCAGCAAAATGTCTTAACAGTCGCTAAGTTAGGATATCCGATGTGGAGAAAGTACTAAAAGATACACGTACCTTAATTTTTCAGTAGTGTGGAGCATGTCGCGACTTTTTAAGGTACTTTCGAAACTTCTTTCATAGAAATCTGTCCTCTGTCAGTGCTTTAAATGAGAGGTATGGAGTTCACGATTTGAAAGGGGGTGTACCTGCACTTGTCAGCACTGCTGGAATACATTTAATGGGAGAGTATCGGCACTTCTCGTGAGCAAACCGGCACTCCAAATAATGAGTACCAGCACTTCTTCTGTATTTCCATTTCAAGCGCTGCCAGCTCGCTGCATAGTATCATATTTACTGTTGTCAATGGTTAAAAAGGTGTGAGAAATGTACACTCTACTGAATATTTCTGTTTGTGTTTATAGCTGAACCGGTTATACGAGCAGAACTCCAATGTCTCCCCGAAGGATCTATCTTCATTTACTGTCAAGTCGGAGAACGAGCTTAGTAAGTGTCCTCGATTATTGATTAAGAAGTCTGCTTCAGTGTTGCGAAGCTTCATCCAGCGCATAGCTTGGCATTTTGCTGTCATGAGTTTCACGAGTATATCGCAACTATTGTGAAGTATGATAACTTAACATACATTAACAGGATCGATTACTTATGGCAAAGAGCGCGCAGTAGACCGTGTCAGCTACCTTAGTAATGGTGATCCTTATAGATACTGTTTTTAATAGTTCAGTGCCTATTTAAAAGCTTTCCTACGTCCTATTCAGCCGCTTTCATTAACCTCTGTAGGCTACAGCAGGGTGATGCAAACACCTCTGAGTATTATATACCTCACTTAAGATTCACTTACTGCTAGATGTAGCATTCTTCCGTTTCTTCTTTAAATACGGTTCCACAAAAGTACGTATAGAGTTCCAAAACGTTCCTGCGTTGAAACCGTTCGGGTAATTTTGCTTGATGTGAGTTCATTTAATAACAATGTGCTTGATCATGGTCCAGTTTTTAACAAGCATTACATTCCAATACGCATCATCACTCTAACATTCCATGCAGCACACAGCACATTCACACACTGAGCAGGTGGTGGTAAAATGGCTGGATATTAACATGAACAGGATATAACACATTTGCAAAGCCAGAAAGCAGAGCCACTGCATTTATGCGACAGGGTTTGGGCTAAATTATTTGCCAGAATTGAGTAAATTATGTGACAAGAAATGACAAATTATGTGGTGTAATGCGGCACATTTTTTGTTAGTAATACTGTAGTATTCTGTGGGCTGAGCAGCAGGCAGGCTGCTCCTGGTGGGGCTCCCCTTCACAACTCAACTACCTGTCTGGAACTATTCAACATATTACCTGCTTGAATAAAACTTTCTTTAATTACAACCTGCCTTGTGAGACCTCCTTACTACAATTACGTCATTAGTTTGTCTTTTGTACACTTCGTAACACTGTCTGGACATTTCGTGCACCTCATAAGTACCAATTTAGTACCCAAATATAGCAAAAAGCTGCATAAAGTTGACCAGTCAACCTTTTCAAAGGGCTTTATACTACATGACAACATATGTCTCTGCATGTTTAGTAAACTTGATCCGTATGAGCTAGAAATACATTTTTTTAAAATAATCATTATTGGTACATTAGCAATTTGTACATACAAAGAGCAATTATAATGTGTCGTCATTCCTTTTATCATTCTAAGTTCTCTGCATTATATGACTCGGTTCAATCTTAACTAACAGTAAAGCTTGTTACATCACTGAATCCCTGCTGCAAGCCTCTGTATGTCTGCCAGGCCCCCCAAATGTTCTCCCCTTTCTTGGTGCACCCACTACTCTTGTATATTGTAAGTTCCACTTTCCAGCACCAATCTACATCATTTTCCCATTCCTCCACTGTCGGAGTGGCCCCCCATTTCTTTGCCACATTGTGCTTGGCCACTACTGCGGCCAGTGTCAACCATTGCTTTGCATGTCTTGACCAATCATCATTTCCCGCGGTTATCAAAAGAAGCTATTTTGGTTCTAGCTGGACTTACATGCCCACCACTTCTGTCATTACTTCGGCTATTTTCTGCCAATAATTCCCAGAGTAAATTATAGAAGGTTCCCCAGACTCACATCTCCTATGACACAGTGTAGTTTTGCTACATCCCATTCAGTGTAAAACTGACCTGGGATAATATACCCTATTTAGCACTTTGAGCTGTATAAGTCAGAACCTTGCCCATATCGCCACTTCTCTTGGGCATCGGAGCACCTCTGCCCACTCCTCGTCTTCCAAGGAGCGCATATCCCGTTCCCAGACCGTCCAGAGAGTACCCATGGAGTCGGGGGCATTATTAATTATCTTTTTGTAGAGTAAGGATGTAGATTTATCCTGCAGTCGCTCTGTCAATTTCCTGTCTTTTAATGGTGAGGCTGTTTCCAGGATCTCTCCTTCCCTGATATATTGTCAAAGGGTGTGCCCTAATTGGATGTATTTAACCACTCCCCTTTCCCCATATCCTACTCGCCGGTTGATCTGCAAATGTGACATACACCTGTCATCTCCAAATGTCTCCCAGCGTCACTGTTTTAGCATGTGTTGGGAGGTGCCTACCTACTTGCTTAGCGTAGAGTTTTTCCTGCGGGCCCTTGGCTCCCATTGCCAGCCTATCAACCCTATATGCTGGATCTGCCCTATCCTCAAACATCCAACCATTCACATGCACTAGCTGAGCTGGCCAATAGTAACCACAGATTTCAGGTACTGCTGGGCCGCCTTCTTAGAGCCCTCTTTGAAGTTTACTCTGGTATATAAGAGGGGCCTTCCCGCACCACAACAACGCAGTGTGTTCTGAGTTTACTCATAGGAAAAGGGAGGGCGGCACCTCTTATGGAGTGTTTTGCAATGCATGTGACAGACGCGGGAGAGCCATCATTTTAAACATTACCACCCGGCCCATCAACGTCAGCGGGAGCATGCGCCAATGTTTCACATCTGTTGTGAGTATATCGAGCTGTAAACCCGCATTCTCTTGATAAAACTTTTGCGAATCCCATATTATGTGGATCCCTAGGTATTTGAAACCTAGCTTTTGGATGGGTACTACACATCTGGATGTCAGGGTAGGGGCTTCCCCTGCCAGGGGATAGAAGAGTGAGCTAGAAATAATTGTTTCATAATTACAATTTGCAGATTATCCAGCAAATGATGGATTATGGGGCAAATCTAGAATTATGCAGAAATTGCCACAGCTTCACAAAAGCATACGTCCAGTGCCCTTGCCAGTATATCTCTAACAGTAGAATGAAACAGGTGATTGGCAGGGCCAGAGGTGCGCATGCACAATCGTTGATATGTAAGCACACCATGGCCGGAATACTTCCAATGGGTTTTTCTACTTACGAAAACTCTTTTTAGAAGATGGCAACTAATGCACAGCCAGTATCACGACGTGATGCATTGTAGTGATTTTTATTGTTCTAATCTCACCTGATGGACGGTAAACTAAAATTTAAACAGGCATTGGAAATGCAACCGGTCTCGCATTTTTTAGAGTTGGAGCTATTGGCATTGTAAAATGGCAATGTTTTTTACTTGTGTGTTAGGGAGTGTATGTATGTGGTGTGTAGTGGAAATATGGGGGTTGGGACAGTTAGTTGTGTAATTGTGTGGCGTAAAGTTGTGTAGAGTGGATTTGTGTAGTGGAATAATGTGGTTTGGTGTGCTGTGGAATAATGTGGATAGTAATTATGTGAGTGTACTGGAATTATGTGGAGTGGGATTGTGTGTTTTTCAGAGTAATTATGTAGAATGGTATTTGTGGAGTGGTATGTAGAGGAGTTTAATGATGTGGTGTGCTGCCTTTTATGGCACACAAACGCCCAAACAATATACTTTTTAAATTACACAATACATGATCTAGATGGCCAAAGTAAAGGAATGCACTGGTACAACTTTTGTGGACGTAAAAGAACGAATACATGAATTTTTGAGTAAGCTCTCTTTCTGATGTAAATCAACCCTAAAAGAATAAAATATATACTGTTAGAAAGTGTACACGCTCACATCTCGCACTGGAGCAGGTTTTTATGTATTCACACCTAATTTCACTGAAGAATTAGTGAAAGTGGATGACTGCGATGTAGTACAAGCCATAACTGTATCTGTAGACTAATATACAGGGCTATTTTTTTATTTGAAAAAGGAAAGGAAAAGCAGGACTCTATAAATGCAATCTTTTGGCTGAAAGCATGCACAATTGAGATGTTCTTAAAGTTGCAGATACCACTCCACTGAGAGCAAACAGTCTGTACAGGGTACAACCAAAGGGTTTTGTTAAAAATAAATGACGCCGTGTGGCGGAAGAAAGGGGGAGAAGTGGAAGAGTAGGTGCGTATGACCTGGAAGGACAATGCCCTAATCTTGCATCTTTGGATATTATGCTTATGTGCTTGCAGACTAAAGTGTTCATTATTTGGTGCAGAGTTCGTTCTAATACAGATCGCCTCATGTTTTTTTATAAATATTGCATTTCAGAATATATATATATATTATGTGGCAATACCTTTCATTTGTAATAGCCTTTCTGTCTGGGATATGCAATGAAGGGAGGCGGCTGTATACACCAGGGTGATGTAAGGATCGCATCAATATGCAAGTGTATTTATTCAAAAATACACCCTTACATGTGACCCAGTTTCAGCTTTGTGCTATGCATTATATTTAAGGCTCCCTGTTTTCCGTTTTTACTGATATTTACAGATAAATACAGACAGAAAAACATTTATTTTCTTGTCTGTATTTATTTTTAAATGTGGATAAAGGTAATTGGGTGCTTTTTGAGTGATTTTAAATACACTTCGCCATTACTTCCAGGTCAATAACTGTGTGGATTGAAAGGTTAGAGGGCTATAAAAAAGGATTTTTTAGTAAAGAGGCTTAAACAGCAGTAGATATGCACAAGGCTGATACTGAAATGTGCATATTTTCATAGAAGTGCATTGATTTCTCGTCTGCGCGTGTTCAGATCACTGACACCTGGCAGGCATTCTAGCATGACTGCATATTTATTGGTTAAATAAACGTGGAAATATACCAGTTTTATTTATTTTTTACAAAACCCATAATACATATGGATAAATACAGATAAAGTTGACGAAAAATAAATATGGATAAATACAGGTGAAAATGTCAAAAAAATAAATACCATAAAACCGGGAGCCCTAATTATAATTGTGAACAGCAGACATGCCTCCTCGTCATCTGAACAGAACCTGGCAAATTAGCCCTCCCTTCGCCACTAAGTTAATTAGTCATGCCATTTCAAGTGGTCTGTGTTGTGACTGATGTAGCATCAGTGCAAGTATATACAGTTGGGGACCAAAGGAGGGGGGGGCATTGTTCGCACACTTCTATAATAGCAGCTACAGGGAGCGTTAGGTAAAATGTGCTTTCAGAAAGCACAATCCTGAGAAGGGTTGCTAAAATAGCGCGCTTTCCACCTGGAGATGTGGCACCTTCGTTCCCGTTTCCCGCTCTCCTCTCAGTGCAGGCACCCGAAAACTCTGTGGATAGATAGCATTGTTTATCAGCTCGTGCTGCTTGCAGAGGAAGTGCTGTGAGGAGTGGTGCTGGGATGTAAATACTGCCCCCCTGACTGGTGCAAGCAGTCTACAAAAAATCTGCGATTCTGTATACTCTGTAGAGGCATTAAAAAATAAAAATGAATTCAGTTGGCTAACTGCTTAGCCATGTGGCATTGATCCAGTGCGGAATCAGGGGCATAACAAAGGCCCACGCAGCCCCCGCGGTGCGGGGGGGGGGGGGCCCGTGCTCCAGGGGCTCCGGCCGGGCCTCAGAGGATCTTTGTGCGCAGCTGCTGTGAGGAGGAGTCTGCATGCTGCATTACAAGTGCCTGAGAGAGTGAGCGAAGGTAAAGTGTATTTTGATTTTATCCTAATTAAACTAAGTAAACATTGTTTGTGCCACAAATTATGTGATAATTTCTTATAGGACTAGTAAGGCTGGCAACTTACTATTTTATTTGTGTGTCTTTTGTAAAATAAATTCCAGCCTGCGGCCAGGTTGTGACCCCTATGTGAGTGAGCGTGCCTTTCCTGCCCTTCCATTTCAAGTGCTTTGCAGAAGTTCTAAGTTCTTCTTAGTGTTTCTTGTTACTCAGTTGGGTGTATTTTCTGATATTTGTGTGTTTCCCTGGTCTTTATTGCTTAATTTTGCTTGGGACAAAGTGTCACTCAGTCGTTGTAATGTCACTCATAATGACACTAAAATTATGACCATGTCAATCAATAGAGATTTGAAACCTTGGCAGCTATGATGGTGGGTAGGTGTGCGGTGCGCAGTTGTCTCCGCGTTTGCGCAAGTCCAGGTTGGGGCTGGTGACCAATTCCATTGAATTTGTCATGCAATTAAAGTGCGCGTGACTTGTGAGGTGGGGCATCCTAGGACCCATCCACGACAGAGACTGAGAAGGACCGTCCGTCACTCATAGGCCATAATTTAAATTATTACTAGAGCCCCTGCCTGCCTGGCTAGCCTTGCCCTGTCTCGCGCCTGCCTCTGAAGTTGAAGGCCAGGCCTCAGCTCTTCAGGTGAGTCCGAGTTTGTCTGAGTTCTAGGTGCTTCCATTATCTTTGTGTTACACTATTCACTTTGGTCTGGGAGATTTAAGAATGTTTCTTACCTCGCTGTGTTTTACCCCTTGTCATGCAGCCTTATATTTCTTGTTTCCCTCAATGTTGGGTTTTTGGTACTGTTCTCCGAGCGTTCAAGTGCCTTTGCAGCAGATTACTTTATGCCAACTTAGATTGATTTCCAGAATTGCCCATAGAGAAATTTTGATCTGGGATTTAGCAAGAGTGGGTTAACAAACTAGGCCTTGTTGAATTGCCTACCTTATTTTTTTTCTCTAAAGTTCCTCTGTTGGGTAAATTGTAAATGCGACAGTCAAGCATGTTTGTTTCTGTTCCAGCCTCCACCCCCCCTCCAACGTTCCATGTTGTTTTGTTTGCCTTACCACCAGAGATCTCCTGGTTATATGCAATGAAAGAATGGAGTTCTGATAGGCTGAGTTGTTGACGGTGTGCCTGAAAAGCATCCGAATAGTCCATTCTTTTCATCTCCATTGAATAACCTACCGATTGTGACAAGCAGACGATTGCTGCATTAGTAGTGACTACGTGTTGGGTCTACTAGCTACACCGACTGTTAAAATAAATAAATCCCATTTTAAAAGTGAGAGACCAGGTTCAACATTTGCTTTGTGTGTTGTCCTAAATTACCGATGAGCGCTGCTCAAAGCCTTCACCAATGTTCTAATAGTTGACGCTGACCACTACTGTTGCTATGTATTCACGTGGTGCTGTTAGGGTGTCATGCTCTCTGATCACCTGTCGAGCATAAAAAATAGAAATCCGTGCCATTGTATGGTGGATCATTTAAAGTAAAACGTCTTCCTGTAGTCGAATTAATGTTTGCGATGTATCTGTAGTTTAGCTCAGTAAATTCCTCTACTACCTCTGAGCAACTAGTGAGGAGTCCGGTCTATTGACTACAAAGCAGCTTTCCAGCCAGTTCTCATCTGGTTGTAACTGTGGGTGAATCGAATAATCGGGGAGCTTATTGATATGAACTGTAAGCAGGAACTATGTCATTCCTGTCTGTAATACATTGCAGCTTATGTTTTTTAGAGCATCAGTCTAAACTCCATTTGAATAGAACCTGAAAGTATACTTATAGTAACACTAATATAAAAAGATGTTTGGCCACTTGTTAAAATCAGCTAATAAAGCCGAAATATTAATAGTTCTTGAAGCAGCTTTCTTGAACAAAGTACCGAGGGTATTTGAACCCTGTGTGGATTGGCTCACTGAGCATTAGCATTTTGTTTATACTTGGTCCTGGTATTCCCCCCTTTGCAAAGGTTCATGGTATAATTCGACCTGATAAAAATAAGCAGTTGGAAATAAAAGTGAGTTCAGTTTTTCTGTTCACCCTTCACACGCTTTCAGAACTTACGAGATTTTTTGGTATAGATGGTTTTTAAATTGTTTTATTTAAGGATTATGGAATAAGATCACAGAAATGGTATGTGGCTTTGTACAGAACACGATAATATGATTTTTGGCATTTTAAATCTGCTGGAGATCTGGAGGTTAACCAGTAAAGAATTTCTGGGGTTATAGAAGGTTGATATTTCATTACCTTAGAACCATATTTTTCAGCCAGTAACCTGTGCATACCTTCTCTTCTGGCTGGAGTGGGCTGTGATATTGCCCTCCTGTGAGGTGGTTCTTGCAGGTTTATCTGCTAAGGGATGTAACTGCACTTTCATAATTATACTGTATACAGTGTTGCTCTTTATCCTGTGCTCCACAGCATTCGCACTTTAAATTCCTGCAACTGATTTTTTTAAATCCCTATGTTTTAGAGGGAACTGTGCCTAAGGGGCTCTTCAGTCCGGATGGCATTGTGCAACTGAAATTACAGCTGCTTGACTTAACTGTTATAACGTGTGCAAATACCTGTAAGGATGTCTTTGTGGTTGTTTTTGAACAAGAGACTTTTTTTTTCCAAAAGTTGAATGTTTTTTGAGCTCTGTTGTGAATGTTATGTATGCGATTATACTGGTTGGATTGATTTTGTTTTGGAAATAAACACAAGACTATAAGAATGACTTACGTTCTTCTATAGTGCTGCCCTTTATTATCCAGGTTTGTGCGATAAAGCTGCGAGTGTATGACTCTGTCCCCTACTAGACGAAGTTGTGTTGTCACTGTAAACTGCATCTTTTGAGCCTAATGTTGTCGAATGGCTTTTCTTAAATAGATGTTTGACTTGAGAGCATATGAACTCCCTCTAACATCAGGTCCACCTGTTTGCATGCTTGAATTCTTGCAAAACGCCCTTTGCTGGTTGACTTGCCACTTGAATTTTGAATGAAGGTTTTTTGTTGATTGTAGCTGTACCTGCGAGCAGGTACTTAAATGAATCCTCATCCCTTTAGTCCACTCTTATGTAGTGCAATTCACTTCACATGAATGTAGAGTGGCGTGATGTCTGTTTCCAGCCACATACAACAGTTGGGCTTTGACCTGATTTCAGTGCCTGCGGTTTGGCTGGTCATGGCACCACAAGTTGCCTGAGCACTTAGAGAATTTTGGCATCATCCCACAGATCATTGTCCTGACCAAGAGACTTGTGATGCCTTTTTAAGGGAAGACCATTCTATCCACGATGGAGAAGCTGGTCCGGTGGACAAGAAAAATCCAAAAATATACAGATAACACAGAATAGCAAGTGTCTGGTCTGTGCTTCTCATCGCTCAATAGCGTTTAGGAAGAGTAGCCTGTGTATTACACTTGGAACACTATTCCCTAGGAACTATCCATCCTTCCTCTTTTGTCCCAAGTAGGGAACCCCTAGCTAAAGTTTACATTTCGGATATATAGCTCTTTAAATGTAGCTTGTTGGCCATAATTCTGAACAAGGCTCAGAGCTCCAGAAATCTTGAGCCCAAATGTCCAGTTCTGAGTTGTCCGCCAAATGATTGGGATACTGGTACCTGGGATACAAAATAAACCCTGGCACTTAAGTAGTCTGTTGAGAGCGATTGGCCACCCCATTTGCTCATGTAGTCCATACTGGTAAAACCTAAACATAGGGAGCCTATTTCTCAAGTGTACTGGCACTTTAACTGCAAGATACAGTAATCAACCTCCTTTTCAAAAACTCATTGTGTTTTAATTATGTTAAATTTGTGTCCTAATTTACCACATCACAACAAAGCCTGCAACTTTTTGATACAAAGAACGGTTTTGCTGGACTTGTCTGGCATCTGTCTTTGGACTCTTTGTATCTGTCCTAAAAGATTGGGTGGTTTGATGCTGTGCATGTAGCAGTGGCGTAACAAAGGCAACCGCAGTCACCGCAGTGCGTGGAGGCACCTGAGCCCCAGGGGGCCCTCTCAGCACAGTACCGTGGCCTGTCTGCTCCTGGGTGGCCCCCTCAATATGCTTTGCAGGGGGGCCCCCTCAACTTTCGTTACGCCACTGTGCAGAATAATTATAAATTTGGCTGAAGGGCTTTCCTTAGTATGTGATTTCCTCATCGCAATTTGGCCGGCCGGAACGGGAGCGCTCGGAGGGAGGAGGGTTGGGGGGGGGGGGCGGAATGAGCGCGGGGAGCTACACACGGAGCAAGGTTACCTGCGTCCATGACATCAGTGGCTTGTTAACATTCAAAGCACACCAGTGTTTACGGCAACCCCAATCAAATCTCTTTGCTATTCATTACATCGCAGTCTGCTCTGTGGTCATTCTTTATCCACCGCCTCGGGGCTCCCCATGCAGCTCGCACACCTTGGAAACTCAGAGTATGTGCTGCCTGGGATGAAGTATGGCTGCACTTGATTCCCGTTTTTTTTTCCTTCACTTGTGACATTGTGTAGGCGCCTTTCCGATTGGTTCGCATACAGCAAGCTCTCATTGGCTGGAGCTATTGTAGACTCGAGCAATGGAAAACTGCTTCGCTAGGCGAAAGATTGAGATGTTTCATTTACTTGTGAAGATTGTGCTATATTGGGACATGTTTTTAATAGGCACACATCCAGCTAACTCAATTGATCAGATCAAGGTTTGAAAGTGAAAAATAATGGCTGGACTCCTATGTCAAGAAAATACATGGGAAATAATATACACATTGAAAGAGAGATTCTAGTGTTCGTCCTCTGATTTGACTTCGAGTATTAATTATGCAGCAGAGTGGTATACATTTAAATGCCTCTATTTTGCATTGGCACCAGATGGAAGGTGAGGATATCTTCCCAGACAGTGGAAGTGTATTACCTGCATTCCAGTGGCTGGAGTGCAGCGACGTGTTTTTGTAAATTATTATTTATACGTTGACACAGAGAAGGGGAGACCAGCGAGCACCTTATAAAAGCTCTGGAGGTTAAGTAAACACATTAAAAAAAATCTAATTGATTCATGCACTAAATCCATTCCTCCAGAGAACTGCATTACAGTGTTAGAAGATTTGAAGATGCTGTGTGTGTAGCATGTTCCAAACTGGACCATGCTTGCTGGTGTTCTGTGGAATTGCAAAATATGCCCACATGACATGCTGCAGAGAGTCTTGTAGTGCAGTAAATATTAAATGATTAATACGTACATGCAAAAGGGATGTTTGGAGAGAAGCATGATCTCTCTTTGTTGCATAGCAAAGCATGTGAGGAGGTTTGGACGTAAGACTTTACGCCTTAGTTGGATCCTGCATGAGAGCAGTTTCCAGTTCATTGTGTGGTGCCTCATGCTTTGACAATGCTTGCATGTGATACATCATGCCTGTTGAATGGGCTCTGGCGCAACCCCTAAAGTTCTGACTTTTAAGATAGGGCAAGGCACCGATGGTGGGACTGTGAGCAGTGTGGAAGGGACAGTTACTGCTGTAGTCACTGCTGTAGTGACTGCTTTTAGGCCTGATCACACTTGTAGAGCAATAGCCAAACAAGATATGGCAGGCTTGTATTTTGGCTCTGCCAGTGGTAATTGTTTTGCAACTCAAAGTGCAGTGACAAAATCAAAATACGAGTGCACCTGCACCAGATAGTGGTAACATTTAGGTCCCTAGCAGCCAGCTACAGTTGTCTGTGTGAAACCTAAACAAGTCTTTTCAGGTATGCAGTGATGGGATATAGCACATCCAGTCAGAACACTGAGACCTAAATTCTCCTGGGAAAGCACAAGAATAAGGCGGAAAGCCTTCAAATCAAGAGCAGACACCTGAGATAGACAGCAAATACGTCCAGTCACAAGCAACAACTGACCGAAAGCTACCTCAGTCAGAATTACAAGCAAAGTTTCAATACTGCATGTGATACTACAGATGGTGACAGTGGGGGCAAATCTACCAGGTCAGTCTTGGTGGACTTTGTCCCCACAAACAGGCCACAAAGTTTGTGGATCACATGTGGAAATCAATGTGATAGCACATATTTCCACATTATTTCCAGCACCACAGGGGTCAATAGGACATTTCTTATAACTCTACAGTAGTTGTGCACCAAGAGTCACTGATAACTGTGGTGTCAGTACCATACTGGTATAATTACATTACTGATAATGTGTGGTGTAGTATCCTGTGCTTGGCCGGGAGGTTTTCTATCAGAGGGCTTACAATTAGCTGTTGACACAGGTACTCACAAGCAGAAATGTCTTTGCTTGCGTCATATGTCCTAATGGTACTGACAGCTGCTGCATTTACACCGACCCATTTTCCTCCCAAACATTTTGCCTCGATTGGGTTGTGCCATTAAATATAATGGGTTGCCCTGTGTCTCGCAGAACCTGGGTATACAATGTATAGGCTCAGAGCTGCTTCTTGCAGCAATTGCATTTTATTTATCAGCTTAGAGTTTAAGTTTCTCCTCTACTGGGGCAGCGTGCGAGTAGGCAAGGGGAACAGTCCAATCAGCTTGTACTGGCGGTCAGCCCCAGAGATGAAGACGTCTAACCCGTAAAGGGACGGTGCAAGAAGACCCTGGAACTCTGTGGAGACTACTCAGGAGGGAGGAGCGACGCACCCCCAGCGTCACCGGCACCCACCGTAATAACGGATCTGAGGGCATGGCGAGGAACGATTCCAGGTATATGGGCAAACGCTTGGAACATCATCCAAAGTACTCCCAGCAAACACCTATTACTAACCCCACTACCTGCAAACAAATGTAAGGTGATGCCACTGTGCAGCGCTCGCACCCGCCCTTGGGCGGGAATGGCCAGAGGCCAAAGGTCAGGCAGCAGGCATAATGGCTGCATATCTAGCACCCCATTGACCTACCTCTGGGCGCTAAAGGTTTAATGAGTGGCAGTTGTGATAAATAGGTGGATGTGCCTAGAAGCACCAGTGGTGTATGCGCTACATAAAGTTTTGCTGCTGACCCCTTCAGCTTTGGCGTGTTGCTTCCTGCTCAGGGGCAGGTGTGTCTTTCAGCGCCTTGTTGATGTAGGAGACTCGCATCACTTTTATAGCTTAATCTTATTTTATATTTATCAGGGAGTCCAAGTCCACAAGGCTCTGTCCTAACAGCAGTTTGTTTTAAGTCTGGATGTTCTCTTCTAATTTCATTTAATTGCATGCACAGTGATCTAATTTAAATATTATCTTGCTGCACAACCATTTCCCGTAGCAGGAAAGCATTAACCCCTTCGGTTGGCCGACACGAGCACTCCCTCCTTGGGGCTGGGCACGACCGTTGGCCGACGCAGCCCCGCCCACCCTTTAGAATGCCCGCACCGCGGCGGAATGTTCGCTGCGGTAAACGGGGTAAGGAATATTTCACACATTCATCACAGTTCTTTCAAGTCTTGTTCCAAAGAGAAATCTGGGACGTGTGATGATGCAACACAGCCGCACTAATCTTGTACCGGGGTTCCCCATATGCTGAAATCTGCGGCATTTCATGGAGTTTTTAGACAACTCTGTAGAATTACGTGGAGTAGAACTCTGCTAGTTCCTCCCACTCCTACACAACACTAAGGACAACTTCTAATTTGGTAAATTCATTGTCAAGTAACCAACTTTACTTCCAGTAAAGCAGTTTTCTTTACTTTTATGTTTTTTTCAATATGCAGTCCAAAACACATATTACATATACATTTTTTTTTTAAAGCATATACATTGTGAGGATGTACAAATCCTGGTGTACATATACACAATACATAACACAATGAAACAGTGTAAAATGTCCAAATTTAAAGTTCAGAATATACTTTTATCCTGCTGTCTATCATAGGGTAACTGACGCAGGACATTAGACCTTGATGTCGACGTTTCAACCCTATGGTTATGGTATTAACTGCACATCACAGCGGGTCTTCCACAGGACTACAATGATGAACAAAAACGGGGGACAGCCTTCTAATGTTGCAATTCAAACAAAAAACACACAATCAATTTTCTGAAGAATTATCATCATCCCCAGTCGGGGTTCACTAAGAATGTTTCCAACTCCTTTCAATATGTCACTCAATGAGCCATATGGATTAAATTTGAATAGATTTCGAGGTACAGCTGCAAGCTGGTCCTCGTCTTGGGTTGTGGGTAAAGAATCTAATAACATTTTTTAGATGGCGTTTCATCTTGTGACTGATGGCGGCTTTGCATAACCTATATTATTGTTAAACCTGTTCTGCGTCACCTCGCATTTCCAATCTCGAAAATTAGAATTTACTTCAGAAAGGATGACATTTTGACTACAGTTTAGCTCTTTTTCTTTGTTCAACTTTCTTTGAAGCTTAAGCTCTTTAAGTATTTTTGCGAAGGACGTATGTTGACTTTGTCATAGTACTGCCTTGTTGGTCCCTCGAGCTTTGTTTGACTTTATCTATGTGTGCCTGGCAGCTCCTTTCTACTTCTACCCACGGGAGAAAGTTGTATAATGCTCTAGAAGGGCTGACGGACAAGGTTGGCAGGCAAGTCAGGCGGGACAAAGGAGTAAGCGAATGATACTGAAAAGGGTGCAGGGTGGGGCACAGACTCAGCAAAAAGAGACCAACAAAACCGTCCCAGCCCCTTGCATAGTTAAATTATGATATTCACATGAATATGTAATAGCAGCTGTGCATATGTTCTCCTACAGCAAGTAGTTGTATCGAAATGCTAAGGAAGTACATTTGGTATCAGTTGTTGACTAATATTTGTGAGCTGGTGATTCATTGGGCGTTGATGTATTCTGAGATGTTTGGATAGCTGTTGTGCATCTTATTTGTAGAGCTGGATTCTACATGTCATCTTAAGTGATTAAAGGTCTTTGTCCACGGTTCCGCCCATCATTAAGTCTTCACCTCTCTTCAGGACACAGGTTATCCTTGAGTTGCCCCAGTTATGCAAACACATATAGCTAGGCAATGCTGTTCTGTACTACTTTTCACACCATTATGTTCTGTTAGGTACTTCCCATACATATTCAAACTGAGTTGTCTATCAGAAGAGGATAGTGAGAGATATTGATCCTGATATTGATCCTGAGAAGGCCTTGTGGAATTAATTGGGGCCTTGCGGCTAAAGCTGCTGATCTTGGAACTGGAGAACCAGGTTAGAGTATTGTCGTCGGTTCAATATCCTGTGATTCTGGTCAAATCATGTATTTTCCCTTTGCCTGAAAATATATGTAATGTATTCTGGTGCTCATGTAAAGTTAAGTGCTAAAATGCCCCTGAGTTAGTTTGCACTATATAAAACAAATGAATATCTGAGTCTGAGATACATGTGCCTTATGGAGCAATAACAAATGGTGATGATGATAAAAATTAACTTTAAAAACAGAACATCTGCCTGCTAGTGTACTAAGGCCCATATTATAAAGAGATACAAAAGGGGATGATGGACGGAGCGTTTGAGGAAATCAAACACTCACCCCCAGTCAACTGATCTGGGTTTAATCCATCACCATTCTTTAGCCCACTCAGCCACCCCATTTCAGACATGGCCATATGCAAATCAGTCTGACCCTGTGCCTCATGGAAACAGTCCAGCCCGAACTGCCAAGCCCGGTCTTCCATGGACCGGAAACAAGCATCCTGGGACCGGTTTCGGATTCATAATCCTCATCAGCCAGGCTATCTTGAATCCAGTGGCCAAGTGAGCAAGGGACTCATGTCTGAGCATTCCCTGCCAATTTAGGGCGAACTGGGGTTGACTGGGGGTGAGTGTTTGATTTGCTCAAATGCTCCGTCCATCATCCCCTTTTCTATCGCCATATTATAAAGAGGGCACATTGTTCCCGTTTGTGCCATGTTACACTTTCAAATTGGTGTAACGCAAGAAGAGACCACGCCATATTATTGATCAGGTGGTGCTCTCAGGGCAGAGGTGAACTCTTGCCTGCCCTGGATGCAGAGCATTAGTGAAGACTGTTTAAAGCAGCCGGTTAATCTTTCACTGTGCAAGCGGCACCCACCTACACATCAATAGGGGACAGAATTCCCCAACATGAGGGAATGTCCTCTTAAGTACGTACCATTGCCACATATGGACTAGAGCTATCTGTATAACCGAAGGGGCCGTACCAGCATCTTTGGCCCTTTCTGTAATGTTGCAGTGTCCTGGGTGCAAAAAATAGGTGCACACATGTGTGGCAGTCCAGGGAAGTGTTTGTCATGTGGCCGCAGATGGGAAGAAGGAGAATAGATCGTGCTTGTATTTCAAAAAAGTAATAAGAATATTTTGTATGTTGCCGGCTAGTATTTCCTAGTTGTGAAATTGTTCTGCTGTATGCTATGGTAGTTCCATGATATTGGCATGTACCTGTATATACATTTGTTTTCAAGTAATAAACAGTGGTTTTTAGCTGTTACTCTTGAGCACAGAAGAGCTGCTGGGCTAGTTTGGAGTTCAAATTAATATGCATATACAACTCATGTTAGTTGTAGTGTATTCCCAAAAACCGAAATATTGCAAAATCATCTTTTTTTTTTTTTTTTAAATCCATTTTTAATTAGTTTTATAGTATTGAACACTACAAAGATGTTAAATGAACAGGCACACCTTTATTTAAATGTTAATACATTTGAAAAGTTTTTTATCGATGCATTTATTTACTATTTTTTACATAGCGCTATATATTCACTATGGTCTTTCTGTGATTGCCTCTAGATGTGCTACATTCAGGTTGCACATTATGTCCTTGTTCAACAGTAAATTAATTCCCTTGAGTCAATCCAGGCTTACCAAAACTTTCGTGGAGAGAAAGCAACAGCAAAATTGCAATTTTTTATTAGTTTGTGAAAAATTAAGGTAGGTGACCGTCTGCTAGTTTAGACAAGTTGAACAAAAACATCTGGCTTACCTCAACCTCTATCAACGGTAAACCTAAAAAAAAAAAATGAAGGCATAGCAGATGGTGTGGGTGACAGTCTCCCACAAAATTTCAGGCTGTGAGGTACCCATAACTTGTCTGCAGTCTCGTAGCACTAGAGTGTGTGTGCAGGATTCTACATTTAACTCCGAACTGGGAGCCCAGAATACCAAACAAACCAAACTAAAGAGCAGGATGAAATTGACATTAGATGGGAGGTCCACAGCATCTGATTTAAAGGATTCTTTTTTTTTTTTTTTTTTAAATAAAACCTTTATTGTGCATGAGCAGCGTACATATACGGGCCTACAACCACCTGGCCGGCCTCGAAGCAGTTATCAGCACATCCGCAAGTAATAAAACAACTCAACAGTCCCCCCCCGTATTAAAGACGACAATATTTCAAAACAGCACGTAGGATTAACGTGACCATTGAGCTACAGGATTCACCGTGGTTAATTTTATTATTAGAAAATAAGAAGGATCAGATGCAGTATAAGCAATCGAGAACAAGGAGTGAGCAACACCCGCAACAGGATATCAACAGACCAATTAATCATAATCAAGGTATAGTCGCTAGAGAATACTTATCAGGATGAGTAACACATAATCATATTTCGCACCAATCATCGCCCACCCCACGAACAAGGAGTTACCGTAACAATAGGTACAGAAAACACATGAAGCAAAAATGGCAAAAAGCGCAGTACCCAATCAGCACCCTGACCCAAAAGGAAAGAGAAACTAAAGAAGAAAAGGAAAGAAGAAGAGACAAAAAGGGCCATAGAAACTGAAAAAGAACAAAACTAAAGAGACCCCCTCCCTACTCCCCACCCTGCACCCCTGCAGAGGCTATGGCCTAACCCCCTCCTAGCAGCGTGCCTGTCGCCCATGAAGAATACCCGAAATTTAGTCACAGAAAGAGAAGGAAAAGATATTGTATAAAACTGGAGGAGGGCCATCAGTACAGGTTCCCGGCCACCCCTTCCCGCAAAAGCCCAAGCCCTATAGTCACAGCAGCAATCAAGCGAATCAATCGGTGATGGGGAGAAGTACCAAAACACTGCACAAATAGGCGTATCAAAAATAACGCGCGCCCCTCACCCCCGCCAGCCACCAAATGCCAACATTACCGGGAGACAGCTCAGCCCTGGCCAGACCTTTCAAGTTCCTTGAGGCATGTCTGCCGATTAATTCTCATTGCAGCCAGTGGAGAAAAACAGAGTGTCCAAGCAAAGACGAAGAGCAGCACAGACATACAAAATGGACGCCGCTGGCCATCAACAAGAACAACAGTACCTATGGCCACCTTCTTTGCGACAGTCTCAGTGCACGTAGACCACATCGGAAACTCAAGGACAAGGGTGGAAGAAGCAGGCACAGGAGACAACCGCCACCGTAGACAAGCACGGGGCGACGGCAGCAGTGTAGGGCGCGAAGCAGCCATCGTCTGTTGTAAAGGGAGACCATCAGGATAACTCAGGCCCACGGATAGCTGTTCATAGTTCACCGCACATTCCAGCAGCATATGTATCCCTCCGGGGAGAGGGGCAGCTACGGCGCAGCCTTCAACAACAGTTTGGGGCCGGTCCCCAGGGACCAGGGGGCAATCCGACCGTGTGTGCCCCAACGGGAGCGCAACACCATCCAGCTTCTTCCCCAGCAAACACGAGTTATGCTCCCATGCAGATCGAAAGTCATAAATAGCAGCAAGGATATCGCCACAGGATAGCGTAGTCCTGGTCTCTTGTATCGCGGCACGACGTGGCTGTGCATACTCTCCCTCCTGCCCCGATGGCTGGCACCCCGATGGGTGCCAGCCGGAAAGTCGGGAGCGGCCCGCAAAAACAGGGCCGAACCCTGTGCAGCGTCGGAGCAGCTAACTGACGCGCTCCGCAGGCATATTATTCGTCCTGCAGGCCAGCGTTTCGGGGGGTGATGCACCGTCGCGCTACTTGCTAGTTAGGGCGTCTGTGGCAAAAATCCAACCGATGGTTCCTGCACACCAACGAATCGATTCCGCACCAGTGCAAATGATCGCTGTTGTTGTCTTCACCCGGCCATTTTCTGCAGCCTATGTCCCGCCTCCAGGGTCTTCAGGGCCGCTGACTGCCCTCGCAGATTTCTCCGGTTCTGGGGCCGACAGGGATATCAGGGCCGCGCCATCGGCTGCAGCGCTTCTTCCCCAACACAAAGTATAGCGCGATGTCAGGATGATGTGCAGGATAGTCGTGCGGGGCTCGGAGGTTCACGGAGCCGGGAGCCTACGCGTCCGCTCCGGTCGCCATCTTGGCTCCTCCCGATTTAAAGGATTCTTGCTGAGAACTGAAGCCATAAGGAAGAGAAGAACAAGGTGGGACAGTTCCTAAATTCAGACAAGAGAGGCCCGCCATGAGTATCGGAAAGTATTGTGTGCCTGGGGATTTGTCGCAGCTGAGAGAAGAGAAAGTGGTTGAACAAGAAGCACCCACCCTTGCAAACTCTGCTGGTGCAATGAGATGCAGATTGTGCTTGTGAAGGCTGAGAAGGGGCAGACCCCTTGGACGGTTGTGCTGGGCAATTGCACAAACTGTAAAGGTCTTAAAATGGTTCTGCAGTCGAGTCAAGGCCAAACCAATGATCTGGCTCGTACTTCAGAGCCAAAGTACATGCAGAATCTTCAAAATATTTGGGATGCAAATTTCACAAGCAAAATGTACGAACATGATAAAGATTTTATATTGTAAGAAGTGTTTCATTAACATATGGTAGTGTTTTCCCTTTTCTATACAATTAGACCCTAGATTGAATGGGTAATCAGTTATCTAAACACCTAGCCCAGTTTGCTTCTTGATCTTCTCTTCCACTTTCGGTAAGGAGCCATGTGGCACTAGTGAAGATGGTTGTGCTACCCCAGTTATTGTATTATTTTGAAAATCTTCACCTGCTCATCCCTTGTTCCTTCTTCAGACACATCTCTCGTCTGATTTGGGGACCAGGGAGCCACCTTTGAGCTATTACCACTCTAAAGCTACCTGTGACTACTGGTAGATTAGACCTTCCGGACTTAGAATGCTATTATTTAGCTGCACAGCTCCTTTGGTGGCTCACTGACTGTCTGGCCGCCTGCCAGTATAAGACAGGGTGTACCCGTAAAGACTTTAAAGAGGCATTACTGCACTACTCTGTTTCCTACTGGCCATTCTACCCAATGCTACCCATGGGTATCCTGCACCGCTTTCCCTTGCCTGACTAAAACCAGTAAACTTTCTAACACAAAAACTCTACGTTTTTCCAATACCTTTGCTAGGCCTCCCCGCTCGCACAGGATGGCTTCACTCAGGGCAACTCCGTCAGTGGCATGCTGCAGGCCTCTCAAAATTGGGGTATTTGTTTGTTGACTGTGAGCTACTAGATATCCAAATCCTTATGGCAGACTAGAATCTTCACCCATGCCCTATTTGTGAAATGCCCTATTTCATGTCTGCCCCCTTGGCCACCCCCCCCCCCCCCCGCCCCACCCCCCCATGAATTGTGTACTAGATGCTCTACATCATAGGACCTGGCCGTTAACCGAGAATGTGAGTGTACAGAGCTTTCATGCAACACGGGGACCGCTACCAGTCTTCTCTTCTTACTAACTGGGAGACTGGCATGGCCAAATCTCTGCACGGACTGGGCTAAAATATTGAAGTAGCCCCACAAAGTATCCCACAGCTCATGTGTTACGTACATTCAATTTAATGTTCTGAATTGAGCCTAACTTAACATCTGCCCGAATTAACAAAATATACCTGGATGTCGCAGTTGCATGACCCGCTCTATCCAATTAGATGCCAATTTGCTTCATATTCTTTAGTCTTGCCCCCCTCTCGTTTCCTACTAGCTGAGAGTTCTGAAGGTGCTGTCGACCCCGATGAGCCGAGTACTAAAGAATTCCCCAGAAGCAGTCCTATTGGTTGTATTCCTCCACCTCAAGTTCGAGAAACCATTGACCAAATTCCTCGACCTGGCTCTTCTTCTAGCAAAACGCAATATTGCACTGCTCTGAAAGGATTTGCTTCCTTCGCTTATCATAAGTTGGACCAAGGTCTCGCTCTCTTGGTTTTGATCTGAGAGCACCCTGTTACACAGCGAAGAATGAGCCGTTCTGATGAAATATTTTATTGCACAGGCGTGGGAAAGGTGGTGGGCTTTAAAGACTGCACCAAGAATGATACTCCCCCACTCCCCCCTCACCCAAACCCCCATAATCCACCCTGACACATGCACTCGCTGTTTGTTTATGGTAATTGTTTTTGCAACATCTTGTCAACTACTCAAGGCAGTGCTTTAAGGGCGCCTATCTCTGACACACTGTCATGATTGTCCCTCTAAAACACTCTCTTTTAAGCACCACAGGGTTCCATGCTCTGCTTCCCTACGCTAATAGTTAAAACCGCTTCAACTGGGGTTGGGGATGGACAGTTTATTATGGGTCAGTTTGTTACAAAGAAAAATATAAAAATAATGTGCTAACTATTCATAAATACCGCAGCACTGTTCTTCTGTAATTGTATGAGGGTATCCTTTGCTACATACATGGCTACTATGCTATGTAATCGTTTTTGGCATACAACAATAAAATCCTTTTAAAAACACATGGTAGTATTTCAGTTTAGCGCATTAGATCACAACATTACATTGGCATTTATCTGAATGAAAGTTTCTAAACATGAACTTTAAAACATTCATTAACCCTTCCTCTTGACTACACCAGGAGTAAACAAAGTGAACCAATAATCTGGTGTCCCTTACATCATGGCCAATATTATTGTTATGGATGGTGGAACATTCCAGTCACATACATGTGATTTGTTTGTACACAGTCCATCTTAAACTGAATTACTTGAAAGTGCGCTCAAATGCCACTATCAAGTACATTAGACACATGAAGTAAATTGATTTGACTAAGATTACACAATTTAGTTGTGCAGGAAATTCAAGATTTGAACCCAGGCTTCCCGGTAATATTTAGTGCTCTTAAACCACCGACTAGATTAATTTATTTTTCTCGATCCCCTTTAAAACCAGACGACCGAGTTTTGTACAATTCTGTAAAATGAATAGAATACTGTATTCAATACAGATCGCAGGTTAATCTGACACAATATCTTTTTTAAAAAAAAGGTCCACAATGAAAGTAAGGGATGGCAGGACGCCATATGCTAATATCACTACCTTTTAGACTCTAGACGTGGCGAACCCCTGAAACGTGGAGCCAGGCTAGAGCCTGAAGCCTGGCTCAGCTCAAGATCCTGTTCAGAACCTCGAGCCCATAACGAGTCGAGCTTTCATGTGGCTTCTTCCTGGCTCCTTCCTCTACCCCGGATGTGGCTTTAGGACCAGAGCTGCCAATTTTGCAACTTGAGAACCAGGTTTGAGTCATGGCATCCGCGCACATCCTGTGATTCTGGGCAAACTACTTAATCTGCCTATGCCTATGAACAATGAATGTGACCTTGTATAATGTAAGTGGTACTCGTGTAAAGTGCTCCAATACCTTTGGGTTAAGTTCACGCTATATCAAAACTGCAGAAAAATGCACAAAGACGTAAAAACAAGGCCTTAACATAAGGAAAAGACGCATACCCATTTCTTGGCTGATTTTTACAAAGTGAAATTACAAAACTGGGATAAATCACGTCTTTCCTACTTCAATTGTTTGATCCATGGCCATTATTTTACTTCACCAACATTTTTTCCTTTAATGCGTATGAAAGCACTTACAAGCACTTATCCGTGAGATCTCAATACCAGATGTACAAAAATCCATTGCATTTGATTTAATATGCTTTAATGTATTAACGTCAGTGCTTGACATGTTGAAGAAATACACTTCTCTTGAATTTCATCGTATGTTATACGATGTTTGTTAAATGATTTACATAGCGAACCTATTAGGGCTTGGCTTGTGCACGGGCTAAAAGATCCGAGCCAGACCCTTGGATCAGCTCACCTTGTTAATCTGTTGGCTCACCCACCTTGAAGCTATTCCATGCAGAGGTTGAAGTGCATTTAAAAAAGTATGGATACTTGCCTTCGTACGTGGTCAGTGAGCGCAAAAGTGGAATCAAAGGAATGGCTAAAAAGAGCAAAATATTGTAAAACTATTTTGTTGATCTCTCACCTTCAGACACACATAAAATAACGCACAACTTAACTGAAAAATAAATGCAAGTTAAACTAATCAGTGGAAAATGTTCTATTGTAAAGTTATGAAACCTCTATTTGTTAATGCGTTCACTACAGATGTATGTGTGTGCAACCAGAGGTCCACAGAACTGAATCCTGTTTGGTGCAGCAGGGAAAAGTGACTTGTGTATTTTTAGGACTAGAAGATCCCCGAAAGCACTGTGAATGTTTGTCATTATTTTAAACGTGCATTACACACAGTATAATATTGGCTGTTACTAAATGCACATATAAATTAAAGATAAAAAGTACTTCTAAATTATAGATATTAGTAATATACAGATTATTCCTAGTGCAAACATTTTTTATAACTGTACCTTAAAAGCACACCCCGTAGCTCAGCTTGGCACACCCTTGCAGTACTTATCAAAAAGAAAATATTTCGTTATCAGGAAGCTTTAAGTGACTCCCATCAATTCGCGGCTTTACTGGCTCCAGAGCAGCCTTTAAGTTTGCTGATTGTCACATTTCTTTGGGGAAGCAGACATTCTAGCTAGAAGGCTTCTTTCTTTTTAGCGGTCTTTCCCTCCCATGTCCTGGCACACCGCCCCAGTCCGGGGGCTCTGTATCCTCTTGTGCAGGGGGAGAAATGTGTGGGGGCAAGTTCCAGACAGCGCGGGAGGAGGGATGTAGTAATGACGTACACATACACTTAGGTTCCGAGTTTTTTATTCCAGGTAAAGGGACGTTGTAATTACATTTATATAGTGCAAAGTGCCCCTGACGAGGTGTCGCATTGC